>NW_017670416.1:607711-651968 GCF_001879085.1 Nicotiana attenuata
TGCGCCTTTGCTATGATTTTCCCGTGATTTATTTATATTGTTTTATACTCATAAGGTATGCAATAATTTGAGTCAAACAATTTGGCGCCGTCTGTGGGGATTTCCTAGCAAAATCGCGTAGTTCTTCCCTGGACCAAAAGAAAAGAAACGCCAAGCTCGAAGGGAACTCGAAGATCTCAAATCAAGATCTAAGTCCTCTCTCTCTCTCCGATCTCAGATAGTGCAAACAAAAAGAAGAAGCCTCCCCCCCCCCTCCTAAGGGAAGGTCTCTGTAAGGCATCTCCCACATCCCTGATACGAGCTCCGGCCAGAAACCGGCACAGAGATATCTCGAGCCGAGAGTCGCCTCAAGATAGCCTATATACCCTAGTTGGGAAGACAACGGATGAGCCGCTCAAGGTCTCGAATCCAAACCGAGCTTCAGCACTCAATACCCACAATATGGGACTCAGGCCATGAGCCTTCGTCATCAAGATCGACAAAGTTTAACAACAGTTGAACTGGGACTCAGGCCACGAGCCTTCGTCATCAAGATTGACAAAGTTTAACAACAGTTGGACTGGGACTCAGGCCATGAGCCTTCGTCATCAAGATCGACAAAGTTTAACAACAGTTGAACTGGGACTCAGGCCATAGCCTTCGTCATCAAGATCGACAAAGTTTAACAACAGTTGAACTGGGACTCAGGCCACGAGCCTTCGTCATCAAGATCGACAAAGTTTAACAACAGTTGAACCGGGACTCAGGCCATGAGCCTTGGTCATCAAGATCGACGAAGTTTAACAACAGTTGAACTGGGATTCAGGCCATGCGCCCTTGCCAGGAAGTTCAACTACGGATAAACCAAGATTCAGGCTATGCGCCTTCACCAGTAAGTTCAACTACAGTTGAACCAAGATTCAGGCTATGCGCCTTCACCAGTAAGTCCAACTACGGTTGAACCAAGATTCAGGCTAAGCGCCTTCGTCATTAAATCAAGGATATGCGCCTTCCCCAGTAAGTTCAACCACGGTCGAACCAAGAGTCAGGCTATGCGCCTTCACCAGTAAGTTCAACTATGGTAGAAGCGAGACTCAGGCTAAGCGCCTTCGTCATTAAATCAAGGCTATGCGCCTTCCTCGGTAAGTTCAACTACGGTTGAACCAAGATTCAGGCTATGCGCCTTCACCAAAAAAGTTCAACTACGGTTGAACCAAGACAGGCTATGCGCCTTCGCCAAAAAGTTCAACTACGGTTGAACCGGGACTCAGGCTATGCGTCTTCGCCAAAAGTTCAACTACGGTTGAACCAAGACAGGCTACGCGCCTTCACCAAAAAAGTTCAACTACGGTTGGACCAAGACAGGCTATACGCCCTCGCCAAAAGGTTCAACTATGGTTGAACCGGGACTCAGGCTATGCGCCTTCACCAAAAAGTTCAACTACGGTTGAACCAAGACAGGCTACGCGCCTTCACCAGAAAGTTCAACTACGGTTGAACCGGGACTCAGGCTATGCGCCTTCGCCATTATATCAAGGCTATGCGCCTTCGCCAAAAGTTCAACTACGGTTGAACCAAGATTTAGGATATGCGCCTTCGCCAGTAAGTTCAACTACGGTTGAACCAAGATTCAGGCTATGCGCCTTCGCCAGTAAGTTCAACTACGGTTGAACCAAGATTCAGGTCAGGCTATGCGCCTTCACCAGTAAGTTCAACTACGGTTGAACCAAGATTCAGGCTATGCGCCTTCACCAGTAAGCTCAACTACGGTTGAACCAAGGTTCAGGCTATGCGCCCTCGCCAGGAAGTTCAACTACGGTTAAACCAAGATTCAGGCTATGCGCCTTCACCAGTAAGTTCAACTACGGTTGAACCGAGACTCAAGGCTAAAGCGACCTTCGTCATTAAATCAAGGCCATGCGCCCTCGCCAGGAAGTTCAACTACGGTTAAACCAAGATTCAGGCTACGCGCCTTCGCTGTCAAAATCGATCAAGTTCAACAAACAGTCGAACTGGGACTCGGGCTACGCGCCTCCAAATTAAATCTAGGCTATGCGCCTTCGCCAGTAAGTTCAACTACGGTTGAACCAAGACTCAGGCTAAGCGCCTTCGTCATTTAATCTAGGCTATACGCCTTCGCCAGTAAGTTCAACTACGGTTGAACCAAGACTCAGGCTAAGCGCCTTCGTCATTAAATCAAGGCTATGCGCCTTCGCCATTATATCAAGGCTATGCGCCTTCGCCAAAAGTTCAACTACGGTTGAACCAAGACAGGCTACGCGCCTTCACCAGAAAGTTCAACTACGGTTGAACCGGGACTCAGGCTATGCGCCTTCGCCATTATATCAAGGCTATGCGCCTTCGCCAAAAGTTCAACTACGGTTGAACCAAGATTCAGGCTATGCGCCTTCACCAGTAAGTTCAACTACGGTTGAACCAAGATTCAGGCTATGCGCCTTCACCAGTAAGTTCAACTACGGTTGAACCGGGACTCAGGCTATGCGCCTTCGCCATTATATCAAGGCTATGCGCCTTCCCCAGTAAGTTCAACCACGGTCGAACCAAGAGTCAGGCTATGCGCCTTCACCAGTAAGTTCAACTATGGTTGAACCAAGATTCAGGCTATGCGCCTTCACCAGTAAGTTCAACTACGGTTGAACCAAGATTCAGGCTATGCGCCTTCACCAGTAAGTTCAACTACGGTTGAACCAAGATTCAGGCTATGCGCCTTCACCAGTAAGTTCAACTACGGTTGAACCAAGACAGGCTATGCGCCTTCGCCAAAAAGTTCAACTACGGTTGAACCAAGACAGGCTATGCGCCTTCGCCAAAAAGTTCAACTACGGTTGAACCGGGACTCAGGCTATGCGCCTTCGCCATTATATCAAGGCTATGCGCCTTCGCCAAAAGTTCAACTATACAGTTGAACCATGACTCAGGCTACGCGTCTCCAAATTGTATCAAGGCTATGCGCCTTCACCAGTAAGTTCAACTACGGTTGAACCGAGACTCAGGCTAAGCGCCTTCGTCATTAAATCAGGCTAAGCGCCTTCGTCATTAAATCAAGGCTATGCGCCTTCACCAGTAAGTTCAACTACGGTTGAACCAAGATTCAGGCTATGCGCCTTCACCAGTAAGTTCAACTACGGTTGAACCAAGATTCAGGCTATGCGCCTTCACCAGTAAGTTCAACTACGGTTGAACCAGTAAGATTCAGGCTATGCGCCTTCACCAATAAGTTCAACTACGGTTGAACCAAGATTCAGGCTATGCGTCTTCACCGGTAAGTTCAACTAAGCGCCTTCGTCATTAAATCAAGGCCATGCGCCCTCGCCAGGAAGTTCAACTACGGTTAAACCAAGATTCAGGCTATGCGCCTTCACCAGTAAGTTCAACTACGGTTGAACCGAGACTCAGGCTAAGCGCCTTCGTCATTTAATCTAGGCTATACGCCTTCGCCAGTAAGTTCAACTACGGTTGAACCAAGACTCAGGCTAAGCGCCTTCGTCATTAAATCAAGGCTATACGCCTTCACCATTGAATCAAGGCTATGCGCCCTCGCTAATAAGTTTAGCTACGGTCGAACCAAGACTCAGGCTACGCGCCTTCGCCATCAAACCCAACGAGTTCGACCTCGCTTGAACCATAAGGCTAGACGCCTTCGTCCTCAAATCTAACGAGTTCAGCCACAGTTGAACCAGGGCTCGGACCAAGCGCCTTCATCATTGAACTCAGCGAAACCCAACCTCTAACGAATCGAGGCGCGGGTTAGGTGCCCACGCCCTTCAAGTAAGTACTCCCAACTCAAATTAAGATTGGGGACACGTAAAGTCCGGCCCCGGCAAAACTACAAGGCCGCGCTTCTGTCATCACAGCCGACAGTTCGACCGCGCCCGAACTGGGACTAAGGCTAAGTGCCGCTATCGCCAAGCAACGGCTCCGACTCGATCACCCCGAGTCGAAGAAGAAGAGCCATTAACAATTAAAAACTAACATGCCTGCCAGAGTCGAACTTGAAGGCAAATCACCCCTTCGAGTGCATGCAAAGAAAAATCTAAGGGGGAAAAAGAGGAGGTACAAAACAGATACAAGGCAAATAACGGAACGGAGATCTCATTTATCCACGAAATTAATTGCGGGTCATCCCTGCTTACACCCGGCCAACGCCGATCAATACAAGGAATAAAAAAAACAAGAAACACCTAAACGCCAAACAACGAACAAGACAAGAAAAAATGCATAACATCTTTTTACTCGGTGTCGTCTGCGCCACCATCTGCACCAGCGTCAGCCTCTGGCGTCGCCGCGTCAAAACCATAGTCGGCACGGGCCTCACGAGCCTTTTGACGCGCCCCCTCGAAAGCAGCTTCGGTCACGACGCCAGCCTCCCACAAATTCTTATATACATCACGTTGGGCCTCGGCAAAGACCCAAAGTTCTCGAGCCTGGCTGGAAGAAGCGGCTTGATCCCGTAGGCGCTGATTCTCTTCTTCTAAGGCTGTGATCCGATCCGCCATGACTTGGGCGTCCTGCTCAAAGACACCAATCCGCTCCTCGAGACTCGCTTCTCTAAAGGCCGCAACATTCCTTTCCAATGCCCGTTGGGATTCGTGCACGCGAATAGCTTCCTTCAATGCCCCAGCCCTCGACGAGGCATCCCTCACTTGAAGCTTCAATACCGTGACTTCACCCTCCAACGCAGTCACTTTGTCGCTCCATGCCGCAGCGGCCTCTGCCGCCTTAGCCTGGCCCTGGCGCTCACACTCAGCTGCGGCCCTCTTTACCGCCTCGAGCTCCTCATCCTTCCGGCGGAGCTGCTCCTCGAGAGCACATATTCTGCCAAGTGTTTGCTGCATCTGAAGCTCCCGCCTCGCCAGCTCTTCGACCAAGGCCCGGTTACGGGGATCATTCCTCAAGCGCACGCACAACTCTCGGCACTGATCTCGGTAGCGGCGATACTTCTCCAGCGCCCGCAAAAATATCCCCGAGCGGACCTTGGCTCGACGGATGCTCTCCACATCCAACAAATAAGACTGCAAAGCAAAGACAACGATTAGGATAAAGAACAAACTTAAGGCAAAGAGGAAGCGAACCGACATAATAGTACATACCCTCAAGCCCATCACGGCTACTTCATTCATCAGTCTGACATCCGTAACGCCGCTCAACGATGCATTCTCGGCCTCCGAACATAGCAGCTCGAACTGCAGCACCAAGCTTTCCCCTTGGAGCTATAAGTTCAACTCCGTGGGAACCTCGATGAAGCGAGATCGCCCCCCTGCGCGCACCGCTGAATTGGTGGAGCCTTCCTGGAATATACGGACGTCGTCGGGGTCCAAGTCGGATTCAGACTCGTACTCACCCTCTACAGCATCTTTCCCTCCTTCAACCGCCGGCGAGGTGGAACCTCCCGCCGCAGCCGCCAAAGGGGTGATTAACTCACCAACATTACCAGCCGCTGAGGAACTACCTCCCTTCTCAGCGACTGGAACCACCGACTGAGTCGCCGAAGCGATGACACCCTCATGGCCTAAGCCAGCCAGGGCAACCCCCATTGACTGTTCGCCCTCAAGAGCGGGCGCCGCGACCGCACCCCTCTTCGCATCCATCGGAGGGGAATCCAGATTGATTACCACAGGAGGAGCTGGCGTGAACACAACCCTACGCCTTATCAAGGGCCTCTCCTTCTCCCCGTCTGATGACGATTCCGCCCTAGGGCGCACAACCCCCGACGGCCCCTCATCCCGAAGCGCGGCCCGTGCTGGAGAAGGAACCGCTGAAGATTCAACTGATGCCGCCCTCAGATTGAGCGCGACACAGGCGTCGCAGTAAGACGAGCGACTGCACCCGGTCGACGGAAGGCCAACTGAGGGGCCCTGACGCGGCGTGCCCTCCCTGATCACAGAAAAACAAAGTTGAGGAATAGTTTCGAAACAAAGCGGAACAGAAGAAGAAGTCAATTTTTCTTACCTGCCACAGGACTACGGCCGTGCCTCTCCCAGAAAGACGCCCATGTGCGTATCCCCACCGTATGGGGGAGCACGGCCTCGACCCATCTGCGAATCCCAGCTAACGGAGCCGGCGACGATTTTTCGGCTGCAAAATTGACACGAGTTAACGCTTACGAGCACAAGACGTAAGGAAGGGTAAAAAAAAGAGGATTCAATGGCTAAGGAACTTACGTGCATGATTCCAAGCCTCTGGGAATCCAGTAGAGCACGCCACTAAATGTTCAGTCCTGATGTAGAAGAAGTGCTCGAAAGGGCGAGGTTCAACCTCATCATCCAGCTTCGCAGTCAGGCCCCTCATCCCGCGAGGGCACGCTCGAATCATGGTACCCCGAACCCTTTGAGGAGTGTAGAGGCTAAGCACATGCCGCAGCGTGATCTCCCTACCAGCCAATTCTGCGTATTTGATGAGCATTGCTAACAACTTGTAAAGAGAAGGAGTAAGCTGACCCGGGCATACCCCGTAATAACGACAGAAATCAACCACCAACATTGGGAGCGGAAGCTTAAACCCCAACTTGAAGGGGTAGGCGTAAAAGACGCAGTATCCCCTACGGTCGGTGTGGACCCTCTCCTCGCTTCTAGCGAGAATGACGTCAGCATAGCCGGGGATGACCCCCTGTCCCCGCAGTCGAGACATCCCAATCTCCCCCATTAATGGGGCTTCATCCACCTGATCCTCCCCACCATCGGCGGTGAAATCAGTCATCGGAACTCCGGGCAGAGATACTATCTCGTCAACCGACGGAGCTTCGCCGGTCTCCACCAGTTCTGCACCGCCCATCGCCGGAACTGGCCCCTCGGTCACCGGTGAGTTAACCGGAAGATCCGTCGGAAGAACGTTTTGGGAAGAAATGCCTGCCATTATTGATACAATAACGAGAAAGAAACAAGGTTCGGGGGACGAAGACGAAGGTGAAACAGCAGTAAGAAAAGCTTCTTCAGAATCTCTCTCAGACAAGCAATAAGAATATGAAAAATAAATGCCTCAGCCTTTATTTATAGGCAACACAAGTGGCCTTCATGCATCCCAACAGCCACCATTAACTACATGACCAACCGCACACCGGTTCGATTCCATAGGAATGTGCGTCATTATGACAGGCTCCATAAAGCAGCCTTGCAATCACCCGTCGGCGTCTCGCCCTCGAAATGGTCATAACGACCTATGAATGCCGAGGAGGTGCTCCTTGCGCCCTAGAAATTTTTTGACACCGCCAAGCACGTATCAAGCGTGCCCTCATTCCCCTCGGCCGCGCAACATACGACCCGTCCGCCATGATCGACGGGTATGCACCCAAAACAAACGTAAGATCAGAGCATAATGCAGCTCGACCTCACTCGAAGTAAGTCAAAAGGTCAAGCGCCTTCGCCCAGGAGGAGAGTTCGACCTCGATCGAACGATGACTTGATAGCCCAATAACAGGATACTAATACTCTACAAGGCTAAGGGCCATCGCCAAAAAGAATTCGGCCTCGACCGAAGCAACAATTGACCTCCCCATCCGAGTTTCTCAAACTACAGTCAATGGAATCCACTCATCGAGCTCGGCCAAGGCCCGACCTCAATAAGCGGAGGGACTAACTGTATGGGTCAGAATCCGACCCCACGATAATTAACGAGGCTAATTCCGTCTTAAGCTAATTCATGATTAATTAGTGGCACGACCACTCAGAATTAACGATATTCAACCCGCATCTGGTTCGATCAGCAAGGCCATGGCCTATCTGCCACCATAAAGGCGAAATCCCAACGTGGTCACGGCCACTTATTGCCAGCTCACGAAGCTCACAGCTATAAATACCAAGAGAGGGAACCCTAGAAAAGGGGGCTTCTTCTTCACCACTATAGAGAGAGATACAATTGTCAACGATACCAAAAACTATGGGCAAGAAGAACACCATTGTAAGGCTCTGAACCTCTTCATGGAGAGGCAGACCAAACCAATATTATCAATAAAGGCTTCTAATGTTTCTCACCCTAATCCTGAGTACTTATTTTCGTTTCCTTCATTTGGTCCAACGGATTATTACGGTTTGCTATGATTTTCCCGTGATTTATTTATATTGTTTTATACTCATAAGGTATGTAATAACTTTTGAGTCAAACACTATTAAATAACTAATTCTTTTTATTTTATTTTTTATAAGGCTCTTAAAACTTATATTTTTTTAAATTTTACAGAAAATAAAGGATATTAAATAATACTTAGATACTTACTAATTCTTTTTAAAGTGACATTGGATCCTATAGGTTTTAGATAGACAGTCCCATGTGTGCTTAGTCCCGAAGAAATGGAAATGTTTTGCCGTGGGAAAACGTGCATCTTGTATTGTGTTTCCCCTTTGTTCTACGTTATTGAAAAGCTATCCACCTTTTTCCTTAAAATAATTTTTAATTACAGAAAAAAAAGTTAATTAGACTCTATAAGATATTCAAAATGAATCGTCGATGTGAGCTTATGGACTCGAAATTCTAATCCTTTTATATTATTGAATTTTAATTAATAACTTATATATATATATATATATATATATATTCAATAAGAGCCGAAGGTCTATCGAAAATAGCCTCCATATCTTCATAAGGCAGGGTAAGGTCTGCGTACACACTACCCTCCCCGGAACCTACTTGTGGGTTACACTGAGTTTGTTGTTGTTGTATATATATTCAATAATTTTTTTAAAACCAATAAATAATTTAGAAATATTTAATAGATTTCTTAAGACAAATACATGATTAAACTAAAACCATTGGAATTCTGACTATTGGATTCGATCGAACTCGTAACCTCCGCCCCTAAAAGTCCTTCTTTGTTACAATTTTAGGGGGTTTCCGGAAGGGGTTTATATAGAACCAAGATTTATGGGGTATTTTGTTCCCCGTAAATACTTGAGGGGTTAAAGTAGAAATAACGATAAAAAATTACACATAAATTTCGGTCTCCGATGGTTAAAATATATTAAAATTGGAATTGGCACACTTGCTAATGAGCAAATTAAATATTTTTCTCCTAATAGATATTAGTACTATGTCATATACTCTCCTACTACATAGGTATCTTGAAAATTGTAACACTATAACGCGTTTTAAGGACTACGATTTTCAACAAACAATTCTTAGGATCAATATATTAATGAAATGTATATAAGAAAATATCTAAATTCTTATCCAACAAAACCACATCTAGTGAACATAAAATAAAAGAGGGAAGTATAATAGGAGTCTTAAAAATTATATTTTAATATATGATTGATATTTGATTACGTGCATTGGAGAGTGAAGGAAGGAATCTATGCAACGGATGGGTGCAAGTGATGTCGTATATGGTCGGACACAACCAAATCTCATCCCATATCCTCACCACCACCTTGATAATATACTAATAGTATACTAATATTTTTATTCTATCAAGTGTAAATAGCAACTCGGTACACAAAGTATCCTGTATTCACGCAGGATTCGGCCGTTCGAGCAAGGGCCACATCCCAAGGGGATGTGATATAGGCAGTCTACCCTAATGCAAGCACCAATAACTGATTATACGGCTCGAACTCATGATCTATATATGTCACACAAAGACAATTATTGCTTCAAAGGCTTCCTTTCGTTTATCCTACCAGTGTATTTAACCTATTATAACACGTTATTTGTCAATATTTTCTATGTTAATAAGCTCACTTATATTATGGTTCATTATTTATAATTATCTTTTGAACTGATAATTTGAAGATTTAATTGCACTGTCAATATATGAAAGTTAAACTCAAGAGTATATTTGTACATATATAATATGGGGAAACTTTGGTTCCTATATGTCCCTACGTGTGCATGTGAATAACATGTATATATAAATTGAGGAAGAAGGTAGAATGTGCTCAAGAAGTCAGATACACACGTAAGTATAGGGTTTTTTTTCTTCTTGTAGGGTAGGTAGAAAGAGGTGGGTTAATAATAAATAGGGAAAAAGAAGAATAATTCAGTTGTAGTAGGATCCGAGTGCATGGAGACAAAAGCAGTTGAATTTTAAGTATATATAATGGACTCATAATACCATATTGTTTAATTATGTCACATGTATAGTCCCTTATTTTATTAGTGAATTATATGGACCACCTTCAACTCAATCAACGATCTTGACACTTTTTCTTGTAAAATGTTTAGAGTAACACCAACAAAAAAACTGGAACTAGATACGAACTTTATTGCTAATTCGTTGCTAAATAACTCGTAACTAACAGAATTTTTGGATAATTGTCGCTAATTCGTTGCTAAATAGAATTGACGACGAATTTTTCTGTTTAGCTACAGAATTTGCCGTTTAATTCTTGTATATTTAGTAGTGTTATATAATTTTGCATGGGTACTTTGATCGACGCTTCAACTCTTTTCCCTTTTACGATGTCAAAAGAAATGGGAGGTGATCATACATGTGTATGCAGGCTGCTTTAATTTTTAAGATAATTAGTTACACTAATTATAGGCAATTAACTGTAATTATCTTTTGATTACGTGATCTACAGTAAACAATTCTTCATATATTATTGTTAAACTCATACATTATATTATTCCCAACGGATAACTTTTCTGAACAATGCATGCACTGTTGCACAAAATAGAAAAATGTTTGTCTCATAAAACTTCAAAACCTTCTACCAAATGTATAGTTTCTTTAATTTTCACCCTCTTATTTACCACCTAAAGACCACAAGCTCACAAATAGGTTTGTCACATACCACGAAAGGGTGTGATTGATGAATTGGCGAAGATTTTTTTACCTTTTACTAGAGGTCTCGAGTCTGAACTTTAAAAATGGATTATTCTTTGGTTGAGAGCGCTGAAACTCCCATAATAAACTTTCTACTGTCGGAACCCGAAATTAGTAGGGCCAATGGATTCATGATACTTGAATGTTAAACAGAAGAAGAAGATTTGCCACATTATTAAAAAAAATGTCTAAATAAATTTTTTTGAGGCTTTGTGATATATAAAATTATCACGCCAAGAAAAAGAATAAATGTTCATGTGCTATATTTGTGATATAAAAATTGTTATGAAGATCTATGGACATCTACAAAAGATTAGGGTGGTTGTTGCTAAATCAAATTTCAATCATTCAAGCAGAAAAGGGCATCTACTGATGCCACAATTAGTTTCTTAAATTAGGAATAATTCTGCGGTTGGAAATATTAGAGGAACCTAAAGAAAGCATGTATTAACAAAATTCATAGCATAAATATGTTATTTTCATAAGGGTAATAATGGAAACAAAAGGGTTTTTGAAAATGATAGCTAACAGATTGGATATTTTTTATTTGTTTATTTGTATTTTGCAAAAAAGAAGAAATATAAAAACTCTTCTTCTGATCTTTAGAATGGAAATATATATAGTTGATGATTTCTTCAAGTGTAAATTTTATTTTCTTCTCACTAGGAATTAAATGTACTGTTTAAAAAGTTATTAACTAATTAATGCATATATGCTAGAAAATGCAATATAATGTCACAATTTAATTTATATATCATCACCCACTGGCCACTTTGGGATTAAATTCTGAGTCCTGAAAATAAAAATATCTCTTGTGGGAAGAGAGCACTAATTTCCCTTTAAATGACCCTTTTACGATGCAAATCGGATTAGTCGGGCTAGTGTGTTTCACATACTAAATGGTTATTTTGAAAAATTAAAGACAAGTTAGGTTTAAGATTCATTTTTTTACCACGACACAAGAGGGTTAATTTTTTTTTCCGCTATAATTTTGAGCATTCACAAGATTATTCTATAAAATATATATTTAACTTCTTGCAACAATACTTTTGTGATGCTCATTCCTATTTTGCAACGAATTTTGCGTTTTAGCTATAGAATTTTTTCGTTGATAATTCATGTTTTTTTTAATTAGTAGTGTTGGTTGAAACGGCTTGAAGCAATTATACCACGGGAGTAAAATTTCAAAATAAAAATCAACAAAATATTTTCTACAGAACAATTCAATGACTAATGAAATATGGAGAAGCAGAAGTGAAGTTGTACTAGTGAAGTTGTACTAACTGTAATTAGCTGGCCTAACTGTGATTAAGTAATGTCATTAGTAGTTAGTTAAATGTCAGCTTATAGTTAGTTGAAATGTCACGTGCTATGCACGTGAGAGGTAAAAAGGGTCGCGTATATAGGCTGTGTATTAGCCTTCAATTTCAGATGAATAAAACAGTTATCTTCTTCCTCTCTACTCAATTTCTCTCTCTAAGATCCCTAATTTCACGGTTTGCATGGCTGATTTCAATATGGTATCAGAGCGGGTGAATTGAAGATAGCTCACGTGTTGAAGTAGATCGAGATCTGCAGAAGAACACAAAGCATAACTTGTGCAATTTCCCAGCTTATTGCATAGGATCATAAAGCTCTATTTTCTGACAAAATGGGAGAAAATGAAAGCTCGATTAGCAGAAATGAAGTTACTTCTCTGGATCACAATCATCCGCTGTATCTCCAACCTGGAGATTCGCCTGGGATTGTGCTAATACAGCCGAAACTCACAGGACCAAACAATTACGCTTTGTGAAGTAGAGCTATGAAATTAGCTCTTCGAGGCAAAGGAAAACTAGGTTTTGTAGACGGAACCTGCGTTAAAAGTATGTACAAGGGTGCATTGGCGGAGCAGTGGGAGAAATGCAACGCTATTGTTCTGTCATGGATAGGAAGCACTGTTGCAGAGGAATTGATGGCCACTATTGTATATGCATCTAATGCTAAATAGGTATGGAGTGAATTTGAAGAGAGGTTTGATAGATCGAATTTAACTAGGATATTTCACCTGTGGACTGAAATTGCTACTTTGAAGCAAGGAACTGAATCTGTTACTTCATATTACTCTAAAATGAAGGATTGTTGGGACGAATTAGATGTCTTAGCCCCACTCCCTTCCTGTGATTGTGAAGAATCTCGGCCTTATGTAGTTCATTTGAAATCACAGAGATTACTGCAGTTCCTCATGGGACTTAGTGAATCCTACAGTAATCTAAGAAGTAACCTACTAGCAAGAAGACCTGTAGTGTTTGTGAATGAAGCCTATGCGACTGTTTCTTAGGAGGAGAGTCAAAGATTGTTAAGTGTGGTGGATGTTAACAAAGAACCATTGACAATGTTAGCAGGAAAAACTTATCAAGGTCCTAAACCTAAAAGGCCAGGAATTGGGATAATATGTGAGCATTGTGGTTATAAGGGACATTTGAAGGAGAACTGTTACAAAATTGTTGGTTACCCACAGGATTTTAAAAGCAAAAAGAAAGGATCACAAACCAGTAGATTCAGACCTTACGCTAATTCTACAGTAGCAGGAGAAAGCATGAAGTCACAGGAAACACAAGGTCACTTCTTCACTGAACAACAATACAAGCAGATAATGAACATGCTAAACAAACCAACAACCAGTGATAGTGCAGATAACATAACAGGTAACATGGCAGGTATGACCTCACTGCTATCCAAAGATTTTTATTGTGAATGGATAATAGATACAGGGACATCTCACCATATTACACCATACAAAGAATTACTAACCACCTTTAGAACCTTGAAAAATCAAAACAACAATAGAGTACAGGTTCCCACAGGTGGTAGAGTAGAAATCACAAATGTAGGAGAGGCAGTGATTTTGGAAAGTTACAAACTTGAGAATGTGCTTCATGTGCCAGACTTCAAGTTTAATCTACTTTCAGTGTCCAAGATAACCAAACAACTCTGTTGTGTAGCTTTGTTCTTTCCTGATTTTTGTGTATTCCAGGGGCTCTTCAATGGGAAGGTTCTGGGGATTGGTAAAGAAAAAGAAGGATTATACATACTACAAGAAAGAATAAAACCTGCAGTTGGAGCAGCAGTGCATAAGGATGGTGATTGTGGAAAGCTGTGGCATTGGAGACTTGGACATCCTTCTATTGGAGCAATGCAACATATTGCAGATGTCAAAAATAAACTAGATATTGAACAGTTAAGCTGCTGTGAGATTTGCCCTTTGGCAAAGCAAAGTAGACTAAAGTTTCCTATTAGTAATAGTAGTTCAAATTGTGTTTTTCAACTGTTACATCTAGATGTATGGGGACCTTACAGGAAACCTACATATGACAAAAGACACTATTTTGTTACCATAGTAGATGATTACAGTAGACATACTTGGGTTTGCCTGATCCAATCTAAATGTGAAGTGATTGTAGTGTTAAAAAACTTCCTTGTCTTAATAAAAAATCAGTTTGATAAAACTGTTAAGATTCTTAGATCAGATAATGGTAGTGAGTTCTTCAACTCAAGGTGTGATGAACTTTTATCTTCCTATGGTATAATTCATCAAAGCAGCGGTCCATACACTCCATAACAAAATGGAGTTGTAGAGAGAAAGCACAGACACATTCTAGAGGTGGCTAGAGCCTTGGCATTTCAGAGTTCAGTGCCTATAAAGTTCTGGGGAGATTGTGTGAGGACTGCTGTATATCTGACCAATCGCCTGCCATCCAAAGTGCTGCAAGGAAAAACACCATTTGAACTGCTACATGGCAAGTTACCTCAACTATCTCATCTGAAGGTTTTTGGATGTCTCTGCTATGCTAGCAGGTTGCCTAGAGGTGACAAGTTCACTTCAAGGGCCAGGAAGACAATCTTTGTGGGCTATTTAGAAACACAAAAGGCTACAAATTATATGACCTTGAAGATCATCAAGTGTTCATTAGCAGGGATGTTCAATTCAAGGAATCTATATTTCCTTTTAAAGCTGAAGCTGCAGAAAATTTAAATGATTTTTCTTTGTTTAATAACAATCCACATGCAGGAATTACTCAGCCACATGCAGGAGAGGCATGTGACCAATGTCAACATAGTGCAGAATCTCAACTTGACCCTACAGATATTGTCACTGCAGAAGACATTTCATCAGTTCCTGAAGCAACATTGGACCCTGATATTGGAGTAGATCCCCAGCAAGATCTGGAAATCTCTACACATCTTGGACCAGATCAAGCTGAACTACAACCAGTAGAATCTTCACCTGCAGCAATCCAACAATATGAGGAAGGTGGGAATGATCATAGGAGGCCAAGCAGAACAACCAGACCACCAATTTGGCTCAGTGACTATATCACTACTGGGAAGTCAAAAGCCCACTGTTCTTATCCTATATCCAATCATATCAGCTACTCTCATCTTCATCCCAATTATCAAGCTTACTTGGGAGCCTTCTCTACATAAACTGAGCCTAAGTCATTCAAAGAAGCCTCTCAAAACCCCAACCGGATCTTGGCTATGCAACAAGAAATTAATGCACTGGAAGGGAATAACACTTGGGAGCTAGTTTCATTGCCTAAGGTCCAGCAAACTATAGGTTCAAAGTGGATCTACAAGATTCAATACAAGGCAAATGGTGAGATTGACAAATACAAGGCACGAGTAGTAGCTAAGGGATATACACAAAGAGAGGGCCTAGACTATCATGAAACCTTTTCTCCTGTTGCAAAGATGGTCACTGTTCGTACAGTCATTAGTGTGGCAGCTTCAAAGAATTGGTGTCTCTATCAAATGGATGTCAACAATGCATTTCTTCAAGGAGACTTATATGAAGACGTATATATGGATTTGCCACAAGGATTTTACAGGCAGGGGGAGTATAGAGTGTGTAAGCTCTTGAAATCCTTATATGGTCTCAAGTAAGCTTCGAGGCAATGGAATATCAAACTCACATCTGTTTTGATGGAAGCAGGATACTGTCAAAGCCCACATGATCACTCACTGTTTACTAGGAGGAAAGGGGACAATATAGTTATCATTCTAATCTATGTTGATGATCTTCTTATTACTGGGAACAACATACACCTCATTGAAGAAGCAAAACAATCTCTCCACAACAATTTCAAAGTTAAAGATCTTGGAGAACTCAAGTATTTCCTAGGAATTGAAGTGTTGAGGTCAACACAGGGCATACTCCTCAATCAGAGAAAGTATGTTTTAGAACTGATCTCAGATGTGGGCTAACTGGTGCCAAACCAGCCTCCACACCAATTGAAGCAAGCACAAGACTCACGACTGTCGAATTAGACAAATTGACTGGAGTAGCTGATGATCCTATACTTGAAGAGGTGGCAGGTTATCAAAAATTAGTGGGAAAATTGATTTACCTTACTATCACACGTCCAGATATCTGCTTTCCTGTCCAAGTCCTTAGCCAATTTATGCAACAACCCAAGAAATCACATTGGGAAGCAGCTTTAAGGGTGGTGAAATATATTAAAAGTAGTCCAGGTTTGGGAATTTTTCTCAGCAATAAGCCAGCCACTCAGTTGACTGCTTATTGTGACTCTGATTGGGCAGCGTGCCCCAATACCAGGCGACCAGTCACAGGATATGTGATTAAACTAGGTGATTCTTTGATCTCATGGAAAACAAAGAAGCAACCAACAGTCAGTAGAAGTTCAGCTGAAGCTGAATATAGAAGTATGGCAGCAAGTGTGGCAGAGATTGTATGGCTGGTTGGGTTACTACAAGACATAGGTGTGACAGTTTCCAAACCAATTCACCTTCATTGTGATAGCAAAGCAGCCATCCAGATTGCTGCAAATCCCACTTTCCATGAACGTACTAAACGCATAAATATTGATTGTCACTTTGTTCGGGAGAAGATTAAGGAAGGACTTATTGAGACCAAATACATTGGCACACAGTCTCAACTTGCAGACCTTCTTACAAAAGGATTGGGAGTTAGCCAGCATCATCTTCTTCTATCCAAGCTAGGAGTGCTCGATGTCTTTCACCCTCCAGCTTGAGGGGGAGTAATGAAATATGGAGAAGCAGAAGTGAAGTTGTACTAACTGTAATTAGCTGGCCTAACCGTGATTAAGTAATGTCATTAGTAGTTAGTTAAATGTCAGCTTATAGTTAGTTGAAATGTCACGTGCTATGCACGTGAGAGGTAAAAAGGGTCGCGTATATAGGCTGTGTATTAGCCTTCAATTTCAGATGAATAAAACAGTTATCTTCTTCCTCTTTACTCAATTTCTCTCTCTAACATCCCTAATTTCACGGTTTGCATCGCTGATTTCAATAATGACCAATCGAATACAATTGCTAGTGTATAAACTATTATGGTTTTATATTTATTGACTTATTATAATTATTATCTAATTGAGCATTTTTACTCACTGTTTAAATATGAGCTGTGAGCCTGTGACTACCGTGGACATGCACGCACAAATAGGAATGTACATTACCTCTATTCTATTTTATGTGATTTTTTCACATTTTTTTCTGCCGCCTAAATATTGACAATTTGAATAAATTTTTATTTAAAATCTCTTTATTCTAGTATGATTATTTTTACTAAAAAAACTCTCATATGATATATAATATTAATATGCCGTGTCAAAAATTACTAGTTCTAAAGACATTTCATTTTCTAGAAGTATGTATATATATATATATATATATATATATATATATATATATTGGGTTAAAGGTTGTATATGGTCATATTCACTCATACATAATGCATTTAATAATTATTAAGGTTTGTGAAGTGATAGATACGATCTCTCCATGTCTAATCAAAAGTTTCAAATTCCAATCTTGATAATAAAAGAAATTCTGATAGGGACCATTTTCTTCTTTAATTAACCTTATGAGTGCTAATTAGTTTGAATAGTTAATTTCTTTAATGGTCATCAAAGTTATAGAAATGACTCAGTAAAGTCACTTTTATCCTATACCAATAAAATCATTCATGTTTTGCCTATTGCCTTACAAAATAACTCCTACATGAAAAACACTAGAAAATAACATAAATATTTCCTTAGCTTGAAAAGGTATATTTCTAGGATAACTTTGGACCTACTTTTGTGGAATTTTACTTATTGTTGTTTAGACATACTCTTAAACTAAAGGAACCATTTATGTCATTTTTTTGGAGTGTTACATGTTGGAGTTAGTTTGTAGGGTAATAGGCAAAACATGAATAATTTTATTGGTATAAAACACACAAAATTAATTTTATCGAGTAATTTCTATAATTTGGATAACTACCCAAGAAATCAAGTCTAATAAAAATTAGTCGAGATAACAATAGTAATATACCTAGTGAAATCTCACATGTAGGTTCTGTAACGATTCGGCCGGTCGTTTTGAGAATTTACGCCCTGATCCACTATTAACTGCATCCCCGTGTCTATTTCTGCCATTGTGATTTGCCGGGATGGTTCACTTGAGTTTCGGAGTGTTTTGGGACACTTAGTCCCTAAATGAGAGTTTAAGTTTTAGAATTTAGACCATAGACGGAGCAGTGTGAAGACAACTCCGGAATGGAATTTCATCCATTCCTTTAGCTCCGTTGGGTGATTTCAGGCTTAGGGGCGTGTTCGGATTGTGTTTTGGAGGTCCGTAGCTTATTTAGGCTTGAAATGCCGAAAGTTGAATTTTTGGAGTTTTCGGGCCGATAGTGAAATTTTCATATCGGGATCGGAATCTGATTCCGAAAGTTGAAATAGGTCCGTAGTGTTGAATGTGACTTGTTTGCAAAATTTAGGGTCAATCGGACATGGTTTGGTTGGTTTCGGCATCGGTTGTAGAATTTTGGAAATTCAAGTTCATTAGGTTTGGATTGGAGGGTGATTCGTGGTTTTAGCGTTGTTTGATGTGATTTGAGGGGTCGACTGAGTCCATATGATGTTTTAGGATTAGTTGGCATGTTTGGTTGAGGTCCCGGGGGCCTCGGGTGAGTTTTGGATGCTTAACGGAATTGAATTTGGACTTAGGCAAATTTCTGATGTGCTGAACCTGTTGGTTTCGCATCTGCAGATATTGGACCGCATGTGCGGCGCCGCAGAAGCGGTTTGGCAATCGCAGATGGGGTCTGAGGCATGAAGACCGTTGGTCGTAGATGCGGCTCGAGGACCGCAGAAGCAGAACCACATCTGCGAGGAATGGAGCGCAGGTGCGGTGCATGGGGGTTTAATGAGTTTTTGCAGGTGCGGTCTTCTAGTCGTAGAAGCGGGACTGCAGATGCGGCCCCATGACCGCAGATGCGGTAATCACTGGGCAGAAATATGAAATTTCAAGGGTTTGAAGTTCATAACACCAAATTCGATTTTGAGCTCGGAGAAGGCAATTTTGTGAGGTTTTTGAAGAGGAAATAAGTGGGTAACGATTCCTAACCCTATTTCGTTTATATTTCATTAATCTAATGTTGTTTTACACATCTAATCAAAGAATTTGAGTGGAAGAATGGGGAATTGGGGAAAAAGTTCCCCAACTGAGTTTTTGGGTTTTGATCGGGTTTTAGTTGTCGGAATTGAGTAATTTTTGGACGATTGATCTCGTGAGTGAATGGGTATTCTAGATTGGTAACTTTTACCCGATTTCGAGGCGTGGGCCCGAGTATTTTGGGCGTCTTTCTAATTTCTCGCTGTAGCTTTAAATTCATTAGTTAAATTAGTTGCTTGTAGTTTTATTTACGTTATGTAATTGATTTGATTAGATTTGGGCCGCTCGGAGTTGGATACTCGTGGCAAGAGCGTGATATCGGATTGATTTTGAGCTGGTTCGAGGTAAGTGTCTTGCCTAACCTTGTGTGGGGGAAACTCTCCTTAGGATTTTGGTACTGTTGTTATATAAAATGCAGTGTACGTGAGGTGACGAGTGCGTACATGTGCTAATTGCTTAAAAATCCCGTTTTCATTAAGTAAATATCTATGTTTTCTTTTAATTGAGCAATACTAGTATATGAAGTCTCCTGTTTAGCTTAGGAAAGTATGCTTACGTGACTTAACTGTCTTATCTGCTCTAACTGCTTATTTGAATCTTGTTTAGCATGTTTAGGGTAGAAGTTACCTGTTTCCTTGATACGAATTTGAATAGAACTGTAGACTTCCTTCTTGAGACTGTTGAGTATATTGATTTGGTTGTGTATTTACTTTGGGACTACGGAACGGTTTTCCGGGAGATCCCCCTACACATTTATATTTGGGACTACGGGACGGTATCCCGGGAGATCCCCCTGTACTGGACATTTACTTTGGGACTACGGATCGGTATTCCGGGAGATCCGCCTGCACATTTACGATTTGGACTACGGGACGGTATCCCGGGAGATCCTCTGCACATTTTACGTTTCGGACTACAGGACGTTATCATGGGAGATCCCCTGTTGCTATCTCTGTGTACTGAGTTATTTCTTTCTGTGATTTCATCTTTATTGACCGTTAGTATTTTAATTATACTGTCGCACTTCATACTGTTTTACCTTGTTATGTATATAACCAGTAGGGCCCTGACCTTCCTCGTCACTACTCGACTGAGGTTAGGCTTGGCACTTACTGGGTACCGTTGTGGTGTACTCATGCCCTTTCCTGCACATATTTTTCGTGTGCAGATCCAGGTTCTTCTGCTCAGCCATACTATCTGTGAGGCGAGGCGATCCAGAGACTTCGAGGTATATCTGCCGCGTCCGCAGACCTAGAAGTCCCTCTCTATTCTCCCTGCAGTTATAGACTTCTTGTATTTTTCCTTGTTTAGACTTCTTGAGTTAGAACGCAATGTATTTCTTTTGCTTGTGATTCATGAGATTCCGGATTTTGGGAGTGTTATTATTGGTCGAGAGTGTTATTATTGTATATGCCGAGCGGCATTTTAAATACTTTATTTATATTTACCTGTTAGTAGGCTAGTTTTGTACTTTTAATTCTTTTTCCGCTAATTGTGTCATGACCCGGATTTTTTACCATCGGGAGTCGTGATGGCGCCTACTGTTGGAGCTAGGCAAGCCAAACATTTAAACATTTTCGGATAACAACATAACAATAATAAAATATCGAGCCTTTAAATAAATGCGGAAGTCTTTTAAAACATAAACAACTGGTAACCCAAAATGCAGAAGTCTAATATTTCACTACCCAAGATTGGAGTCGCTATCTCACGAACTACTAAAGAGCGCTACAAACAAGTCTGAATAGAAAAAAAAATACATAATGTCTGTCTCGGTACAATGAAGCAAACAGAAAATATGGAAAGGGACTTCGGCCTGCGAATGCCAGCTAGGCTACCTCGTAAGTCCCTGGACTGAAGAGGGCTCCCGATCAACTACTGCTGTGGCCCAAGAGCTGCTCCGGTACCATAATCTGTGCAAAAAGCACAGAAGTGTAGCATCAGCACAACCGACCCCATGTGCTGGTAAGTGCCTGGCCTAACCCCGGCGAAGTAGTGACGAGGCTAGACAGGACTACCAAGTCAACCTGTGCAGATATTTATATACAAGTACTACAAAGAAAAAATAACAGCGGAAAGTAATAATTAAGACTGGGAGGGGAGCATACTTTTGGGAATAACAGATAAAATAGAACGGTAGGAACAAATAAGGAAAACTACAACCAAATCTCTTCTAACACAGAATACGTGGTCGGCGTGCCACACGATCCCAGTTCATGATATATAAGTGGTCGGCGTGCCACACGATCCCATTTCATAATATATAAGTGGTCGGCGTGCCACACGATCCCATTTCATAATATATAAGTGGTCGGTGTGCCACACGATCCCATTTCATAATATATATATAATGATTTCCCGGCAAGGGAAACAAGTATCAATTCAACCATCCCGGCAAGGGAGAATACAAATAAACAGTTAATTCCCGGCAAGGGAGCGACAACAATCACTTACTCATCCCGGCAAGGGAGTAATTACATCTCTTCCTCTTTCGTTCATTTCTTACGTCCTAATCGTGTCAAAATTCGAGCCAACGCTACAAGGACTTTACAAATCATATTTTTCTCTTCATATTGTTCACATTATATTGAATCCATCAATTAAACAAGGAAGAGTCACCACGGAATCCCACATAAGCACAAGTAAGGACTCACGGTCATGCTAGACACCGGTGTATAGATACTCGTCACCATGCCTATACGCCGTACTCAACATTTAGCAATTAGCAAATAATACTCTAATCCTATTCCCTCAAGCCAAAGTTAGATCAAACACTTACCTCGGTCCAAAGAATAGCAATCAATCCTCAAATACCGCCTTTCCTCTACAATCCGACTCCGAAACAATGGTATCTAGGCATAATTAGTTCAATAATATCAATAAGGGCTCAAAAACATAATCCCATAGCCTAGAAATGGAATTCCTATCATTCTTCCAAAAACACCAAAATTAGACCCCGGGCCCACATGGTCCAAACTCGAGGCTCGGACCAAAACCCGATCACCCATAACCCCACGAGTTCAAATATATAATTTATTTCAAGATTCGACCCCAAATTGAGGTTGAATCACCCAAAATCCCCAAAGCCCTAACTCTACCCAAAACCCCCATTTTCTACTTTGAATTCATGATTTAGGGCTAGGAAATTAGTGATTAGTGGAAGAAATTAGGAGGGAAAGAAGTTAAGAACACTTACCTAAGAGGCTATGGAGAAAGAAGCTCTTCAAAATCACCTATGGAGTGTTAGAGAGAGGAGCTCGTGTAAAGAAATGGCTAAATCCCGAGCTACTGATTCTGTTTTTAACTTAAAAATTCGCTGGGCAAAAATGCCCTTCGCTTTCGCGTGAATGAGGACGCGTTCGCGAAGGGTGGATGGTTTAAGGCATCGCGAACGCGAGGTGCTAATCGCGAACGCGTAGAAGAAGGGGCTGGGGTCTGGGACTGGCTAGTACGTGAACGCGAGAGAGGACTCGCGAACGCGGTGAAGGGGAAGCCTGGGCTATGCGGACGCGGGGTATTGTCCGCGAACGCGATGAAGAGGGACCACTGAAGCTTCGCGAACGCGTGACTGGACGCGAACGCGAAGAAGGGATTTGCTGTGCAAAAATTGCAGAAAATCTGCTATGTTTTGTAAGTGTAAAACTACCCCGAACCACCTACGAATCACTCCCGAGCCCTCGGGGCTCCCAACCAAACACACACACTAACTCAATAACATCCTGCGAACTTAGTCGAGCGATCAAATCGCCAAAATAACATCAAATCAATGAATCCAACCTCAAAATCATCATTTTCATTTCAAACTTCTTAAACTTCTAACTTTTGATATTTAGGTTCGAAACACGTCAAATGACACCCGATTTCACCCAAGCTTTACAGAAAGCACTTAACACATAATTAAGACTTGTACCGGGCGTCAGAACCAAAATACGAGCCCGATACCATAGTCTTTTAATCAATTTTCATTTTCATTTTCCTTAATAATTTCAGAAAAATAATTTCACAGAAAAATTCATTTCTCGGGCTCTCGACCTCGAAATTCGACTCCGGGCATATGCCCGAGTCTCATATTTTTCTACGGACCCTCCGGGACCGTCAAATCACGGGTCCGGGTCCGTTTACCAAAAATATTGACCAAAGTCAACTTTAATCATTTTAAAGCCACATTTTGAAAATTTTCACAGAATTTAACATATAAGCTTTCCGGCTACGCGCCCGGACTGCGCACGCAAATCGAGGCAAGTAGAAATGAGGTTTTCAAGGCCTCGGAAGCACGGAAAAGAGAGAAATCCGATGATGACCCTTTGGGTCGTCACAAATTGTTAGGCTTACCTAGTCGTAGAGACTAGGTGCTATCACGACAGTTCATGGAGGGAGAACTTGGGTCGTGACAGGTTCTGGGAAAGATAATGTGTACACAGATTTTATCCTTACCTTATGAAGATAATAAGACAATTTTCGATAGATATTCGGCTCAAGAAAAATATAATATTAATAGTCATAAAAAATAAATACGATAATAGAGAAATCATGAAAAAATAGCATCAAGAATTTTTTAAAAAAAATGCACTGAATAAAGTAAATAAAAAAAAATATTCTGTGTAAGGTACAAACCCAAAATTACAGAAGGGACCCCACAGGTTCAGTCTACTGTGACAATCAGAGGGGGACAGCATCACACGAAGAACAGATTCACGGACTGACCATTGGGAATTGCAAAAAATTTCTCTTTTTATTTTATTTTTAAATTTTCAGATGAGGGCCCCATTTTGTAGCTCAGGCTCATGTGGGTCCCATTATTTTAATTATGTTGTAATCATTTTATTCCTGATGTTGATCAGAAGAAAGGAAAAGGGTTAAAAAGGTCCCAAACTTTTCTTCTTTTTACCTTTTCTTAAGTTTCAACTTTCAACTCTCTTATGGAGTTATGGTGTTTGAACTTTCAAACTTTTATTTTTATAATATAATATTATTAGTTTGTTAGTTCCAAGAAGACATTATAAAGTAATTTTCTTCACACGTTTGTACAAAGTTAATTACAATCCCATCAATTAACCCCTTTTTGCTCACTTTTGGTCCACTTTGTCAAAGGATTATAATTGAAAACTACTCCATCCTTAAAAAAGATTAGCACTAATTTTTAAAAGAAATTAGCGCATTCTTATATTTTCTTAATAATAAGATTTTATAGACACAAAAATATTATGACTTGTTTGTGACCATATGTTTCAATTTTTTATAGCCACACCGATTTTGTTGCATACTCACTCAGCTCCACAATAAGTGACCAATTTGCCTTAGGCACATCCATTAAGGAAATACTAAATTCTAGACAAAAATAATTACTGTGACTAAACTATCCTTAATTAAATATTGCAGCATAATTTAATGTGAGGAGTAAAAGACTTTTTAGAGATACGTATATAAGGGTAATCTTGGAAAAACAAATTGAATTTGTCTTGATTATATAAATAGACACTTATTTTGGCAAAATAAAAAGACAAATTCGTCATTTATTGTGGACTGGAAGGAGTATTTAAGACCATAAGTTTAAAATTATTTATCTTTTTATTAAAGTTTATGTCAAATCAAACTAAGACAAATAAATTAAAACGAGGGAATAGTAATTACAAGACCTATGAAATTCAACTCTCACCAGTATTTTCTTCCATTTCCCTTTTCTCTTTTCCCCTATAATAGCCCAATCTTTAATAAGTCTTTAAAAATAGATTTAAAGTGTTCTGCAAATCATTTCTTCAGCCACTACATATGCACATTCAATTTATTGACTTACTAATAATTGGAGTTTATAAATAAATTCTTAATTATTTGATTGGATTAGTAATTAAGTGGAGAACACCACTTTTGCTCTTCACTAAAAACGGAATATATTCATTTGCTTCGCAGGGTGGAAAAAGAAGATATCACATTTATATTTTAGGCAAACCTGTTTATTTATTTATTTTCTTGCAATTGCTGAAAATGAAATTATACCAACTAATAATAGATGTCTGAATGAGAAAGAGCCATTGTTATCTACAGGACGATTTGGATATCCATTATATAAACAAGTAGAGTATAAGTATATACTTTAAGGGTTAGAAAATAAACTTTTTCAAGAACTTTCACTATAGTCAGAGGCGGAACTATGATTTCAAGCTTATGGGTTCGGAATTCTAAGAATTTTAAGTTACTGAATTCTAAATTATTAAATGATAAATAATTCATAAATTATTCAAAACAAATACAGGATTTGAATCAAAGTTATTGGGTTTGCCGAACCCGTAGCCAGAACACTGCTCCGCCCCCGACTAGAGCAGAATCTAAAGCAATGGATAGAATCTATTTTAAATGGATGAACCTTCGTCTTTAATTAATCAAAGGTCTGGATACAAGCTTTTGATAATGAAAATAAATCATTTGTAGGAAGTGTTTACTTTTTAATAAGCCCTTACGAAACACGAATTTGAATTAGTTGTGTCAGTTGATACATTACACGAATTCGAATTAAGTTTTACCTTTTCTTAAGTTTCAACTCTCCATTGTGTTTGAACTTTCAACTTTTATTTTTATAATATAATATTATTAGTTTGTTAATTCCAAGAATAAGACATTTTTAAGTAATTTTCTTCGCACGTTTGTACAACTACAAAGTTAATCACAATCCCATCAATTTACCCCTTTTTGCTCACTTTTGGTCCACCTTGTCAAAGAATTATGGAGTGATTGAAAACTATTCCATCCGTTTTAAAAAAATAGCACTATTTTTTTATTAGTCTATTTAAAAAAGATTGACATATTCTTATAATTCCTTAATAAGAAAGCTTTTATAATCACGTAAATATAATGACTTGTTTATGACCACATATTTCAAAAAAATTTATAGCGACACAAATTTTATACTCTCTCCGTTTACTTTTATTTGTTCACTATACTAAAAATATATTTTCACTTTTACTTGTCCACTATATTAAATCAAGAGAAAGATAATTTTTTCTTTTCTTTTCATATTTTACCCTTATCATTAACTACTCATTTTCAAATCATTTGTCAAAGCTTTTAGAAATGCTATCACTATTATAACCTATAATAGTGATAGCAATTCTAAAAGCTTTGACAAATGATTTATAGGTAAAATTGTAAAATACATACTTTATTTTTTTCTTTTTAAAAGGAGTGCAAAGTTAAAGTGGAAAACTACAAGTGAAAGGGGAAATTGTATACTTAAGACCTTAAGTTTTAAAATTCTCCATATCTTTATTAAAGTTTGTGCAAGTCAAACTAAGACAAGCAAATTGAAACCCGAACCTGTGAAATTCAACTCTCACCACTATTTTCTTCTATTTGCCTTTCCTCTTTTTCCCTATTAATAGCCAATTCTTTAATAAATCTTTAAAAATAGAATTCAAATTTCTGCAAATCATTTCTTCACCCACTACATACGCACATTCAATTTATTGACCTTTTGATGAAGATAGAGAATTAGCTCAATCGAAGATGTAGAATCGGTGAAACAGAAGGTTCTAGAGAGAGTTTCATAGAGAGCAAAAGAACTGAGCAATTCTTATTAATCTGTACTATCGATCAATACAATGCTATTGACTATTTATATACACTATCTTTAACTGATTCACTAATCAATCTTATACCTCCACTAACTTCCTAACAACCAATCCAATAATTAGTTACAACTAACTACACAACTAACTACTTCAGTCACGTGACTATCATGTGACACTACTTTCTTCAATACTCCCCCTCAAGCTAGGTGGTGCAAATAGATTGGTCACTCCTAGCTTGCTCATCAAGTACTCGTGTTGTGATCTTCCTAGTGCCTTTGTGAACAAATCCGCCTCTTGATCCCTGGATATCACATAATTTGTCTTGACAATTCCTTGTTGTACCTTTTCTCTTATGAAGTGTAGGTCTATCTCAATGTGCTTTGTACGTTCGTGAAATATGGAATTTGCAGCAATTTGAATTTCTGCTTTACTGTCATAGTGCAGCTCCACTGGTAGTTCAACTTCTGCTCCTAGTTCTTTACAAAGTCTTGTCAACCATGAAATTTTTGCAACTCCTGCTACCATACTCCTATATTCTGCCTCTGATGAACTCCTTGACACTGTGCATTGCTTCTTGGACTTTCATGACACTAATAAATTTCCCAATTTCATCACATAACCTGTTACTGATCTCCAGGAGACTGGACATGATGCCCAATCTGCATCACAAAATGCTGTCAACTTAGTGGACTGTTCAGAGCTCATTAACAGACCTAAACTAGGAACTCCTTTGATGTACCCGACCACCCTTATAGCTACTTCCATATGGGATCTCTTTGGACAATGCATGAATTGGCTCAATACATGAACTGCATAGCATATATCCGGTCGAGTCATGGTGAGGTATAGTAGCTTTCCAACTAACCTCTGATAAGGACCTGAGTCTGCCAATATCCATCTTCTTTCAAGTTCACATGTTGATCATACTCCACAGTTGTGAACCTTTGGTTACACTTCATTGGTGTGGTCACTGGTTTTGACCCTGCTAGTTCAAGATCAGTGATAAGCTCTACAGCAGATTTCCTTTGATTCATCAATATTCCCTCCTTGGATCTTGCTATCTCAATTCCAAAGAAGAACTTCAATTCCCCTAAGTCCTTGATCTTGAAGTTACTCTGCAACATGCTTGGCCTCAGAAATTAATCCTTGATCATTTTCCAATAATGAGAAGATCATCTACATACACCAATAATTGCTAAACTTGTCCCTTGCTTCTTTGTGAACAAGGAATAATCAAAATGACTTTTTTTTTTGGTCAAACTCAAAAATTTCTCATTTAATCAAGTATAATATTTACAACTCACTAGCTCATTTGGACTCTTGAACTAGTCTCAAAATATAAAAAACAGACTAAACAATCGCTGACTCTCTACTACAACTTCTCTACTATCAATCGCTATTTGTATCTATACATATCTAAGTAGGATAGTTGCTCAGTCTTTCTAACTCCTTATGCCATTTGGTCTCTTTTTGCCCTCGTATATGTAGCTCTATAATAATGGCCTTCACCCTCTGAAGGCTTGTTATCTTTTTCTCTTGAAATCGTCGTTGATCTTTCTGCCCAGACATGATACACTACAACTGCAAACAGGAATCTTAGCATGTGTGCTCGAACTCTGCATGAGCTCCTTTTTTCAAGCCATTCAATCTCAACATTCCAGCTACCTATTTGGTCTCTTTCTCCCAGCCATTTTAACAGTATTGTCCATATTTTCCTGGAGTAATCACACTCAAAAAATAGATGCTCAATTGTCTCCTTAGTATCTTTCTCACATAGCACGCAATCACTTGCTATTGATAGTCCCCATTTTCTTAACTTGTCCACTGTAGCTAGCTTTTTATGCATAGCTAACCGCAGTATGAATTGATGCCTGGGTAATGCTTTAGAATCAATTGTTATCTTTTTCCAGTGACACTTAGGATATTAGGGCATTGTTGCCACATATAGTTTCTTAATACTAAACTTCCCCTTAGTGCAGTACTTGTTCAAATCAGCCGAGGGACCCCTATGAGTTGCCAATCTCTAGAGTCAAATATTTTCCTTACTAGCCAGCAGGCCTGTTTAGGAGCTTGCACAGTCAGTACATCTTTCCCTTTTATATAGTAGTTGTGTATCCATTGGATCCAAAGATTGTCCTTATTGTCATTTATTGCCCAAAGCAGTTTAAATAGAGCAGATTTGTTCCAATTCACCACATCAATTACATTCAAACCTCCAGCTGAAAGTGGCATACATATTTTATCCCAAGCAAGCAGTGTTCTTTTTGAAGATTCACCGCTCCCAGTCTAGAGGAATGCTCTGCAAGCAGTCACTATCAACTTTGTTATCTTTTTTGGAAGTAAGAAAATCTGTGCCCAATAGGTCTGCATTTCAAATATCACACTCTTGATCAATTGCACTCGACCACTGTAAGATAGGAATTTGGTTGACCAACATTTGAGTCGTGCAATAATCTTTTCAATTAATGGCATACACTACTGGATAGATAACTTTTTTTAGGACAATGGAACCCCTAGGTACTTGAATGGAAACTCCCCTGCAACAAATTGCATCTCTGTAATAACCTCTTCTTTGAATTCTCTTGAAACTCCAGCAATGTACAAGGCACTTTTCTCCATGTTTGCTTTCAGTCCAGACATCTCTGAAAAGTGTTGAAATCTACTTATGAGTAAGCTTATTGATAGCTTATCTGCTCTGCAACACAAGATTAGATCGTCAGCAAAACATATATGAGTTATGTTCTGTTTGGAGAACCTCGGATGGTAGTTAAAATCTGGTATGCTCCCAGTGACTTCAGTGATCGATTCAGGTATTCCATCACCAATACAAATAAGTAGGGAGACATTGGGTCCCCTTGTCTAAGCCCCTTTTTTGCTTGGAATTTGGTCGTCAATCCCCCATTTATCAGTAGAGAATAGCTAACTGTTGTCACACACTCCATCACAAGGCTGTACAAACTTCACAGGCATACCAAATTCAAGTAGTATCATCTTTAGGAAAGGCCACTCAACTGAATCATACGCCTTTCTTATGTCAACTTTGATCAAACATCTTGGTGAGACCCCTTTCTGAGTATATCCTTTGATAACTCATGGGCAATAGTAACATTATCTAATATATTCCTCCCCTCAATAAATGCTGATTGATCAGGTCCAACAATGTAATCCACCACAGTCTTTAACTTTGATGTTAGAATCTTTGCAATGAGTTTATATACTGTAGAACAACATGCTATCGGTCTAAACTCCTTGACAGATGTAGGACTATTTACTTTGGGAACTAATGTAACTGTAGTGCAGTTTATACTTCTCAGCATCTTCCCATTTTCAAAAAATTCCTAAATAGCTTGCTTGACTTCACCTCCAACAAGGTTCCAGTGTGCTTTAAAAAAATCAGCAGGGAAACCATCTATTCCTGGAGCTTTTTCATTAGGCAAATCTTTAAGTGCCTGATCAATATATGTTTCTGTGATTGGTCTGTTGAGCTCTTTCTGTTGTTCTTTAGTGTGATGACCCAAAAGGTCATCACTCGTTTTGAAAGTAAATTATGTGTTCCGAGGCCTTAAAACCTCCTTTTTACCTCACCTCGATTTGCATGCGCAATCCGGACGTGTATCCGAAAAGCCATTATGTGAAAATATGTGAAAAACGATAAATTTTGCCTAAAATGAATTTAAGTTGACTTCGGTCAACATTTTGGGTAAACGGACCCGGACCCGTGATTTGACAGTCTCGGAGGATCCGTAGGAAAATATGGGACTTGGGCGTATGCCCAGAATCAAATTTCGAGGTCCCAAGCCCGAGAAATAAATTTTTAAAGAAAATTGTTTTCTGGAATATTTATGAGTTTTTGGAAATGAAATGTGTTTGAAATTTGATGGTATCGGGCCCGCATTTTGGTTTCGGATCCCGGTACAGGTCTCATATGTGATTTAAGTTGAGCCTGTAAAGTTTGGTAAGAAACGAAGGTCATATGACGTGATTCGGAACCTTAGTTGTAAAATTTGAAACTTTGAAAGTTCTCGAGATTTTCTTTGATTTTGATGCTAAATTCATAGTTGTTGATGTTATTTTGATGATTTGATTGTACGAGCAAGTCCGTATGATATTTTTAGGTTAGGGTGCATGTTTGGTTTGGAGCCCCGAGGGCTCGGGTGAGTTTTGGATAGGCCACAAAGTGAAATTTGGACTTAGGATGTTGCAGGTTTTCAGCTGGTTTGTTGCAGGTTTGCAGGCTTCCCAAATGCAAAGCCTGGCTCGCAAATGCGAGAGAATCATCACAAATGCGATATTGGACCTGGGCTGCCTTGGTCGCAAATGCGACTTCTCTATCGCAAATGCGATATCGCATTTGCGAAAGGTCCCTCGCAAATGCGAAGGTGACCGGATTTGTGCTGGGTCGCAAATGCGATAAAAGCTTCGCATTTGCGACAAAAGCTTCGCATTTGCAAAGTTAGCAGTCTGAAGTGTTCGCAATTGTGAACCCTGGTCGCAATTGCGACATCAGAGACCAGTTAATTGACACTTAGACGTATTTTCAGCCATTTTTCAAATCTTCTCAAAACATAAACTCTCTTGGGCGATTTTCCAAAGAAAAGTTCTTCTCCAAATCGATTGTATGTCGTTTCTAACTCGTTTTCTTTAATCTTTTACATCTTTTCACATGATTTCAACTCAAAATCAAGGGTTTTCATGCGGGAAATTGAGTGTTTTGGGTAGAACCTAGGTTTTTCAAATTTTGGGGATTTGGACCTCGATTTGAGGTCCGATTTTAAAACAAATTATATATTTGAGTTTGTGGGTGAATGGGTAATCGGGTTTTGGTTCGAACCTCGGGTTTTGACCATATGGGCCCAGGGTCAATTTTTGACTTTTTGGGAAAAACTCTAGAAAATCTATTTTCATGCATTAGAATTGATTCATTTAGCATTTATTGATAAAGTTAAGTAACTTGTGGCTAGATACAAGCGAATTGGTGGTGGAATCACGAGGTAAAGGGTAGTTGAGGCTTGAATTGTGTTCGTGGCATCGAGGTAAGTGTTTGGTCTAACCTTAGCTTGAGGGATTAGGAGTTGTGTCCTATTTGCTATGTGTTAATTGTTGAGTACGACGTATAGGCATGGTGACGAGTATCTATACGTTGGTGTCAAGCATGCCCGTGAGTCTTATACTATGATTAATGTGACTCCGTTTTGTATTTTTCATGCCTTATGTGATATTACCATTGTTGAACGAGGCTTGTGGAAGAAAATTGAGTAATTGAACATTTAAGAGCGTTGGCTCAAGTTGTGAATTGATTTCTGAAAGTATCATGGGTATTTGAACATTGTAGAGCGTTGGCTCAAGTTGTGAATCGAATTGTGAAAGTATCATTGGTAATTGAGCATAGTAGAGCGTTGGCCCAAGTTTTAAATTGAGTTGTGAAGTAAATGTGAAAAAAGAGAAGAGGATTAAGATATTGTCTCCCTTGCCGGGATGTTGTTGCTTTTAATATTGTTCCCTTGCCGAGATGTTGTTTCTTTTGATATTGTTCCCTTGCCGGGATCTTCATTGTGATTTCATTTATTTCCTTGCCCTTATTATTTGTGATTGTTGTTTGGGTGAGGAAGAGTGTTAAAGCACGAAGGGTGATGCCTTGCATTGTTTTGGTGAGAGAGTGTTAACGCACGAAGGGTGATGCCGTGTATTGTTTTTGTGAGAGAGTGTTAATGCACGAATGGTGATGCCGTGCCGCACGATGTACCATTTCGTGCCTTTACATGAGTGATTATGCACGAAGGATCATTCCGTGCCATGATTATGTAAGGTAAAAGCACGAAGGGTGATGCCGTGCCGATTATATTGATATTTGGTGAGGACGAGAGTAAAAGCACGAAGGGTGATGCCATGCACTTGTTTGATTTCCTGGTTATTGTTGATATTTGAGTTACGGTGTTCTTTATGGTTATTTATTTGTTTCCTGTTGTTACTTGATATCCCCGCAGCATGTCTCTCTTCCCCCTTCTTACTTTTAAATTGTAAAATTTCTACCTTTATTTTCCGCTGTATATGATTTAACTGCACATGTTTATTTGGTAGTCTGGTCCTAGCCTCGTCACTACTTCGCCGAGGTTAAGCTAGGCACTTACCAGGACATGGGGTCGGTTGTGCTGATACTACACTCTGCACTCTTTTGGGCAGATCCTGGTGCTGTAGCTTTCGGACCACAGTGAGATTGCTGCTTCTAGTTCATCAGGCGATCCGAGGTAGTCCTGCAGGCGTCCGCAGGCCTTGGCGTCTCCTTCTATCTTTTATCCCGTTTCTTTCATGTACTTCCAGAGACAATGTTGTATTACTTTTTTTTCCAGACCTTTATTTGTAGTACTGCTAGACAGTCTGTGAAATTATGACACCCATCTTGGCTAGATTTGTTATGGATTGGTATTGGTAGTATTATTAAAACGTTGCAATTCAGTCTTCCGCTTATTAAATTCTGTTGTTTATTAAATGTTGGTTCTTAACTGTTAATGGTTTAAAAATGAGAAGGAGGTAAATAGTGGAAATAATTGCTTGCCTAGCTTTCACTAGTAGGCGCCATCACGACTCCCGAGGGTGGAAAATTCGGGTCGTGACACTTAGTTAGGCAAGGTCCATTTCTAGCTGTGTCTATATCAATACATGGCAGTTCATTAGCACACTCTCCTAACAAAGATTTAAAAAAACTTGTAAAATCTTGCTCTATCATTGTTGGTTCAGTAATTCTGGTCCCTTGAGCACTGTATATTGGACCAATTCTGTTTTTTGCCTGCCTTGCCTTTAGATGTGCATGAAAGAATTTGGTGTTTTGATCTCCCTCTCTTATCCACATTGCTCTGGATCTCTGACGCAACACTTGCTCATTAACCCCTTCCCATTTTTCTATTTGCACTATCAGCTCTTTCTCTTCTGATATCTACTGCTCTTGAATGGATCCATATCAAGTTTCTCTTGAATAATCTTTAATTGTACCCTCAGGTTGTCCAACTTCTTCTCTAAAGAAGACACCTCTTTGTTCAGCTTCCTTACTCTGTCTTTAACCTCTGTAATTTCATCCAAATAGAGTACATAGTATGCCCCTGTATATGCTGACACCATACTTCCTTCACAGCTTTCTCAAACTCCTTATTATTCAATAACACATTATATAGTCAGAAAGGCTTTTGCAAATAGGACTTGACTACTATTGTGTTAATTATAATAGGAGAATGATCTGAAACTCCAGGCTTTTCAAAAATAGCTTCAATACTACTATATTTTGTCAGCCATGAAGCATTTCCAAAGGCCCAATCAATATTACTATAAATCCTGTCATCTGCATCCCTTTTGTTACACCAAGATCATTGGCACCCCTTTCTGTTCAGTTGTCCCAACCCAATATCGGCAATGCATATTTGGAAGTCCACCAATTGAGCTTGTTGTACTGGTTGCCCATTGATCCGATCATCAACAGATAACATACTATCGAAATCACCTATAACCAACCATGCCTCCTGTATACTATTTTGAAGTTTCCTTAGTTGATCCCATAAGCTCCTTCTTTTAGCTACAGTGTTCTTTCCATACACAAATGTTATGTCACAAGTAACTTGTGTACTTTTGTCTTTCACCTTGCAATGGACCAGTTGATCACTAGCTGTTACTACATTGACCTGCACCAATTTCTCTTTCCACAGTAGCCAGATCCTTCCCCTCTCATTTATAGCTTCATCAGAATACACCTTCCAATATCTACTAAATTTAGCTCGAACTTTAGCAACACTCCTAGGCTTTATCTTTGTCTCAAGGTAGCCTAGTAAAGTAATTTTGTTTTCTAGCAGAAATGCCTTGAGTTCTTTCTGCTTGAAGCGCTTGTTCAGCCCTCTTATGTTCCACGAGCTTATTATCATGGTGGATTCTCCTCATTGAGGACAACCCCTTCAGTCACATTGTTAGTGTTGCAATCATCTTGAATTATCAAAGGACTATATCTATTTTTGCTCAACAAATTTTCCAAATTCTTATCTGATAATGCTCCTTTCTGATGTACCTGTCCTTGATCCTTCATTATATGCTTTCCTCTTCTCTTTTGTTGTGGAGATTCTGCTACTGTAATTTCCTCTTAGTTAGGATTTTGTTCTGGAGTAATATGCTGGTTTCCATTCATATTCCAACATTTGTTATCAAAATGGCTTTGCACAAAACCTGAGCTGATTAGTGCCTCAGTCAGTTTTAGATTCCATTGTCTTGAGGCCTGCTTTAGACCATATAGGGATTTATGCAACCTACATACTTTCTCCCCCTGGCTGGGCAATCCCTGTGACAAGCATATATAGACTTCTTCAGTGAGATCTCCTTGTAAAAAGGCATTATATACATCCATATGGTATAAATTCCACTTGTTAGCAGCAGCCAAAGCTATGACTACTCTTACTGTCACCATCTTGACTACAGGAGAAAATGTTTCCTGATAGTCTAGACCTTCTATTTGATTATATCCTTTAGCAACTAGTCGTGCCTTGTTTCTTTCAACCTCCCCATTGGCCTTGTTCGTTATCTTGAACACCCACCTACATCCAATAGGGGTCTTCCCTGCTGGTAGGTCTACCAAAGTCCAGGTTCCATTATCCTCGAGTGCCTTCAGCTCTTGATTCATGGCCTCCATCCATTTGGAATCTGATGCAGCTTCTTCATAATTCACAGGCTCTCTTATACTGGTGATTTTGGACAAATAAGCTTGAAACTTGGCTGATAGTCTGGTATGTGTCAAGTAGTTCTGTATTGGATATTTGCAAATGTGCTTGCCCTCTGACTTCATTAGGCAACCATTGCATATATAATCTTGCATCCACACAGGTTCCTTAGCAGTTCTAGTTGACTTTCTCAGCTGGTGTCCACCATGGTTAGATACCTCTTGTTCTGGAGAAATAGGCTGTTGATGTTGTATGTCTTCAAATGACAGAGAGTATGGTGATGGAGGTTGCATATCTGCACCATGATCATCTGTATCAGTTGGGATCGAATTGTCATCTGGTTGTGTGTCTTGGTCTAGAACATTTGCATCTTGAATTGTCTCTTGTATGCCCTTTGTAATTGCAATACTCACATAACAGATTCCCTCTCCTAGGCTTATAATTGTTTCCTGAGTTCATTCCTTTGTTGGTGAACAATGCTGTTCCATCTCCTATGTCTACAGATTGAGAAAATTTTCCCAAGGCTCTTTGGCTTTCTTCAGAAATTACCATGGAATAGGCCTTGTTTACTGTTGGAACTGGGCTTATCATCAAAATATGACTCCTAGGTTAACTATATGTTTCATTTAGCCCCATTAGAAACTGCAAAAGCCTTTGATACTCAAAATGTTCAAAATAGCTCTTAGATTCTGGGTAGTCACACCCAAGGCAAGGCATTAAGGCATCGTATTCTTCCCAGAGATCTGTCAGTTTTGAGAAATAAGCAGACACTGAGGAGATCCCCTACGACAGAGTAGCAATCTCCTTGTGCAAGTAGAAAATACGAGATCCATCTACCTTATCAAATTTATCCTTCAAATCAGTCCAAACTTTGTGAGCATTAGATTTATACACAATTCTACTAAGCAATTCCTTACTCACTGCATTCATAATCCATGATAGGACTATCGCATTGCATTTCTCCCAAAGCTCATGCAAGGATCGATCAAATTTATCTTTAGTACAACGACCATCAACAAATCCTAACTTACTTTTACCAATTAGACCTATTTTCATATATCTGCTCCACAACGCATAGTTCTCAGATCTAGTCAATTGAATAGAGATCAAGGAACTACCTGGAGTGTCGCAAGGCTGTAGATACAGAGGATGATGATGATCTATGTTTATTCTAGCGCTTGTTTCAGTAGAATTCTCTTCTCCAATTGCCATGGTTAACAAATTCAGTTGAATTAAACCTTGATTCAACGAATTACAGATTCACCAACAGCAAATCAAAAATATTTAGGTCAAGTGATCAAGGAAAGTTCGAACAATCAGCAACCTAAGAATTAATCTGTAAAAATGGAAGATATCAACCACAATGAGCATGCATCTAGCTCCCGTGCTCTGATACCATGATGAAGATCGAGAATTAGCTCAATCGAAGATGTAGAATCAATGAAACAGAAGGTTCTAGAGAGAGTTTCATAGAGAGCAAAAGAACTGAGCAATTCTCATTAATCTGTACTATCGATCAATACAATGCTATGGACTATTTATATACACTATCTTTAACTGATTCACTAATCAATCTTATACCTCCACTACTCCCTAACAGCCAATCCAATAATTAATTACAACTAACTACACAACTAGCTACTTCAATCACGTGATTGTCATGTGACACTACTTTCTTCAATACCTTTAACTAATAATTGGAGTTTGATTGAACTCGGTACAAATGCCTTGCATCTGCCTCTGCTGCTAAGAAAACTTTTGATTTTTTTTGGAGTTTATTATGTATATATGTGTAACCATCCATAAAAGTGGAGTTAATTAATAACCTAAAATATAAAATATATTACATGATATAATAGGATAAAATACACTAACAATATACCTACAGTCTTTATTTGATTTGATTAGTGATTAAGTGGAGAACACTACTTTTGCTCTTCACTAAAAATGGATAATATTCATTTACTTCGCAGGGTGGAAAAAGCAGATATCACTTTTACATTTTAGGCAAACCTATTATTTATTTTATTTATTTATTTTGCATTGCTGAAAATGAAATTATACCAACTAATAATAGATGTCTAAACGGGAAAGAGCCATTATTATCTACAAGACGATTGGAATATCCATTATATAAACAAATAGTATATCTATATTTGAATGGATGATTCTTCGTTCTTAATTAATCAAATGTCTGAGATGCGAGCTTTGGTAACAAATAAATTATTTGTAGGAAGCGTTTGCTTTTTGTATAGGTCCAAATTTGGTGATAACGGATAAGCAAAACATAGGACGGGGTTGACCACGACATAAAGACTGACGACCGTCCAAATGAAGGCGGACGACTAGACGCGGACAGCTGATATAGGATAGTAACGGTAACTTAAACTTAGAAATAGACAGGAAGAATATTCCTTTGGATATTCTTTATGTTGTACTTTTTAGGGTTTTTTGGGGAATGTCCCTTATAAATAGGAGGAGATGGAAAACAAATGGGGATCTGCCCTTTTTGAGAACTGAGACATATTGTACAGTTGAGAGAAGAATACACGAAAGAGTTGTCTTATTCTCTTTATTCAAACACATGTTATTCAATCTATCCACAAATTTCAAGATCCCATAACTGAGATTGATTACTTACTTTTCCACGTCGTCGGAGAAAGGAAACACCCAATCACACAATCATTGAGTGACGATTCCTTTATACTACAACCCTTATCATTCTCGCATTTATTATTATACATTTATGATATTACATGTCATGCCATTCATAGCATATTAAATTCGCTATTTAATGTTCTCGGCCCTAACTCGTCATACAAGAAGTCTGTTTTGTTTGATCTAGGATTTATTAAGTTCTACTGAGATTCACCCTATTAATTTATCCTTGATTGGTTTGGTAATTATTTGCTAAAATAATTTGGCGCCGTCTGTGGGGAGCTTTTTAGTTGAAACTATAGTTCTTTCTAGATCAAAAAAAGAAAAAGAAAAGGAAAAGACATCTCTTCTTTGTTTGTACAAACTAACAATGGCAGAAAAAGAAGACGCGAGGTTGAAAACGATAGTAGGTGTCACCACTAACATCTTGAACACCATCAACGAAGACAGCAGGGAAGACAACGAGAACGCGACACCAAATGCTACGCCCAGGCGGAGCGTCTCACCTTCCCCTCGCGAAAGTGTAACAGCTTCACGCGAAAGAGGAGCCTCCACATCAATAACAGAGGAAGCACCACCAGAGTGAAAAAGCTAATGGAAGATTGGCTGACAAGTACTCTAAACAACATACTCGACAAACCTGTCCAAAGGGAGAACAGAAACACCGCACAAGTAGATATCACAATAACAGCTGGCGAATAGCCCGTCCCCCAAACAGGTAATACTTACACCACTGCTGGTGCAGATAATGATGCACTCGCAGCCATTCTAAAGAAAATGAAAAACGAAAACAAGGCACTCCGTGACCAAATGAAAGAGCATCAAGAAAGGGTCAATAAAATACCAGGCGCCCCAAAGTTGCTACCAAAATGAGACATTGGTCGATTCGTCGAACAACCATATAGCGAGGAAGCAGCTCCCCATGCCATTCCCAAAACATTCAAAATGCCACCGTAGCTGAAAATGTACGATGGCACTACAGACCCAGAAGATCATATCGTCCACTACGCCACAGGGGTGAAGGCAATGATCTTTCGAAGGAGCAAGTTCCATCGGTGCTACTGAAAAAGTTCGGAGAAACCCTAACGGGGGGAGCCCTAACCTGGTACTCGCAACTGCCGGCACGGTCAATAACAACGTTCGAGGAAATGACCGACAAGTTTGTTACCGCTCATGTAGGGGCTAAAAAGGCAGAAGCCAGGGTGAACTCCATATTCGCCGTTAGGCAATCGCCTGGCGAGGGACTCAGGGACTTCCTCGCCTGTTTTAACAGGGTGAGAATGAGCTTACCGAATTTATCAGAGGGGATGGCGGTAGCAGGCTTCCAGAATGGGTTGAGCAGGAACGGGTCGAGAGCAACCAGAAAACTATTAAGCAGGCTCATGAAATACCCCCCACCACTTGGGAAGAAATACACAATGCCTATTGCGCCGAGGTGAGAGCCGACGAGGACGATCTCAACGGTCCGACCCAACGACTGACGTCAGTTCAAGAAGAATCGAGGAAAGATCATCGTAACGACGGTTGAAGGGATCAACCGGGTCCCCATCTCGGCCGATAAAGACATCATCCCTACATCCGAACAACCGTCCCACCACCTCCTCGGCACACGGAAGGGCCTCCTAGGCCGCACAACGGGACCCAGCGGAACAAAAGAGGTATGCCTCCGCTCTTATCTGCTCACAATTTTTGTGTCTCCCCTTCAGAAATAGTGTATGCACTAGAGAAGCTCGGCACAAAGGTGATATGGCCGTAAAAGATACAGTCCGACCCGAATACTCAGAAGTCGGACGCCCTCTGTGAATTCCACCAGGAGCGGGGTCACAAAACTGAGGATTGCATAGGTCTACGACAAGAGGTAGCAAGAATGCTGAACCAAGGGCACCTGAGAGAATTAATGAGTGACCGGGGATGAGAAAAATTCTTTTGCGGACGTGAACAGCACCAGGGGCCTCCAAAGCCACCCTCCCCTGCTCGTACTGTCCAAATGATCGTCAGCGGAGGCGACAAGGCAGCGATCAACCATGTAAAATTCACCATTACACACAAACTCAAGCTGTCGATCACCCACGAACGGTATAATGACCTCGAAGACAGTATCATCTTCGATAAGTCAGATACCGACGGTTTGACTTTTCCTCATTACGATGCACTTGTTATTACTGTACGTATTTCAGATACTGATGTGAAAAGAATAATGGTAGATTACGGAAGCGACACGTGTATTATCCATCCTCGAGTCCTCGTATAGATGCGACTCGAGGACAAGATTATACCGCGTTACATAACACTAACGGGTTTTAACAATGCAGTTGAGCGAACTTCTGGAGAAATAACGCTACCCGTTTTGGCCGGAAGAGTCACCCTAGAAACAACGTTCCATATCATGGACCAAGATACAGCCTACAACGCCATCATAGGACGACCATGGATACACGCCATGAGGGCCATCCCGTCAAGCCTATATCAAGTAATNACCCTGCATCTTTTTTATCTCTCCCGCATTTTTTTTTATATAAGTATTTCACATTTACGATGAAATTTCTGAAAATTGACCCACCACTTTTTATTCTGGACAAAGGAATCCTGTCTAATTCACTAATTCGGGGGAAGATACTGAATTTTTGTATTTGAAAAAGATTTCCGTAGGGATCTCTGAAGTAGATGGCGGTTGATAAAGAACTCTTTGATCATAATTTCCCGTATGAATACTGTGTTGAACATGAAACTTGTGATTGGTAGTAAAACACCGATTCGCTCGTTGAGACCTAATTCGATCTTCATAGAGTTCTCGAGATATTTTCTTACGAAGTTTTGTTATAGCATCTATAACCGCTTCCGGTTTAGGTGGGCAACCTGGCAAATATACATCTACAGGAATTAGCTTATCGACTCCCCGAACAGTACTATAAGAATCGGTACTGAACATCCCGCCTGTAATTGTACAGGCTCCCATAGCAATAACATATTTTGGTTCAGGCATTTGCTCATATAATCTCACTAAAGAGGGGGCCATTTTCATTGTTACTGTTCCGGCTGTTAAAATTAGATCCGCTTGTCTAGGACTCGATCTTGGTACTAGTCCATAACGATCAAAGTCGAAGCGTGAGCCTATTAGTGAAGCAAATTCAATGAAGCAACAACTGGTACCATAGAGAAGCGGCCATAAACTAGAGAGTCTTGACCAATTTGAAAGATCATTTAATGTAGTTGAAATAACTGAATTTTGGGCTGTTCGATCAAGTAAAGGAAACTGAATGGAATTCATAACTGTCTCAATCTTATTTTTTCCGTTTTTCTTTTTATTGTCTGAATATTCAGGAGCTAAGACCATTCCAATGCCCCCTTTCGCCATGCATAAACTAAACCAATAATTAAGATAAGCACGAAAATGAAAGCTTCTATAAATACAGAAACACCCAATACGTCGAAACTCATTGCCCATGGATAAAGAAAAACCGTTTCAACATCAAAAACAACAAAAACTAGAGCAAACATATAATAACGGATTCGAAATTGTAACCAAGCATCGCCCATTGGTTCTATACCCGACTCATAAGTAGAAAGTTTCTCCGGCCCTTTGCTAATCGGGGCTAACACTCCGGAAATTAAAAATGCCAAAATAGGAACAAGGATAGATATTATTAGAAATGCCCAAAAAAAATCATATTCGTAAAGCAGAAACATAAACGCACTCCTATGAACGTGGAAAATATACCGGATTCGATTGGTCGATTCGAATTGGAATTGTCAAGTCATCCATAACTATTTAGTCAAAACAAGAATTCATTTTGATCGAACCGTCTAGTTTGCTTTGTTTATTGGTTTATTGTAGGGCATATCTCATTGCAAGATTCATCGACTGGAATCCGATTTTATTTCCATTATACTTATTTCCATTTTATTTAGTTAGTAGAACCTTCTAACTATATATTACTCTTATACAAATTCTCTTGTTTCTCTTGTTTTCATCCAGGATTTTCTCTAAAGACGGGGAATTCTAAATTAATTACTTATCTTATTTCTTCTTTAATTAGAAATTCTTTAAAGATTTCTATTTTTTTCTATAAATAGAATCAGGAGGTCTTTTTGTCTTTTTTCTTATTTTTTCTTAGTGATTTAGAATAGAACAAGTAATCAAATAGAAGAGAATGTATAGGAATTTCCATCTCAAGATTTAGAAGATCTTGTGTTGGCATATTCTTTATTATTATTATTTAATAATAGTATTAGGGTTCGAATCCAGGTGGCGGGGTTTTTCTTGGTTGAATACAGAAAAAGAGGACTGCCTTTTTCGTGTTGTGCTTCGCTAGGTCGAGGTAAGTAAGGTATACGAAGGAAAAGCCTATTTGACAATGAAAGTGACCAAAGGTATTCGTTTTTCAAAAAACTTTAGCTTGTACACAAACACAGCAGGCCCTTCCTAAATCCATGTGAATTCCTCTTCGTAGTTTTTCATTTCACCAGGCCCGTGAAATGATTTGACTTCCACAATTCAATAAGATTGGGGATATCAAAAGAAAGGGAGTCTCACTAATTCTTTTATTGTGGATATGAATATGTAATTCGCCTCCGAAGATTAATGACGAAAGGTTGGTTTGTTTATCCGCAATTGAAAAAATCAATATCGATTGGATCCGTTGATATGCGTTTTTTCTTTCATTTGCTTAAACGATTGCCGTGAGTAAACTTATAGGAATAATTGGATTTCACTTAGTTACAAGCAAGAAATAATAATGAAGAAATGAAAATTATACAATTTTTTTGATTTTGCATTTTTATAGGGCTATACGGACTCGAACCGTAGACCTTCTCGGTAAAACAGATCAAACTTATTATTATTAAAATGATCTGAACTGTTTCAAAGACCCAACATGCATTTTTTTTTTGCATTGGGCTCTTTCATTAACTGATATAAATATCAGTTAGTCTGCCATTTTTTTTCTTGACAGAAAAAAAGATAAGGAAATGGCTCCATGTGCTCTGATTCATTATTTGGGAGCATTACCAAAGTGTTTCAAAGGTGGGATTATCTTGACGTAGGTCTGTCTCTGGCCTAGATCAACCTAAGTTAAATGAAGTCTCTATCGTTCTGCTGAAAAAATCAAATATGAAACTTCATACACCTTAAAGTTCATATGACGAAAAGAGATTTTTTTGAGGTCCTTATACTCATTATGCCTAGCATTGAATAGACTGGGTATTCACCTTATCAAGATCTCAAATCAATGATGGGGTCTGTTTGGCACCTCCTAAATGGGCGTCCAAATTGGACCGAACTCTTTGTCAGGCTATGGTTCCCTCAAAGTTATGGAGTAAGACATCGATTTCTCAACAAGATCAATTTTTCTGATTGTATGATGAACTCCCTTGAAAAACATTGGCGCGCGTGTAAACGAGTTGCTCTACCAACTGAGCTATAGCCCTTAGTGCTTGTGATACATATTTTATCATGTAGATAAATTCTTGTCAAGATAAATATTCCATGATCCAACATCAACAATCTTTGATCTCTTTGAGCGGTATTCCTTAGATTAGTATTGCTTATTAAGTAATATGATATTTATAATCCATCGACAGGATGGGTTTCATTTGGTTCTCTTTGGGATGATAAATGACCTACTTAACTCAGTGGTTAGAGTACTGCTTTCATACGGCGGGAGTCATTGGTTCAAATCCAATAGTAGGTAAAACTTATTAGATACCAGAGTCAATGGTATCTAATAAGGTTTACGACCCACCCTTAGTGATATTGATTTTTTGATTTTGTATCTTTTCTATTTCATTTTTGAATTTGAATTTTTGCATCAGAATTGGATTCTGTTTGATTGTATTTGATTGTATTCACCCGACAGAATCTAAATAGGATTAGAAAGAGAACTTCTTTTTATTATTCGAACGTACCAACTAGTTATGAAATCGGATTGATAGCTTCCACCCGTGTTCTAGCTCGTCGGAGAGCTAGGCGTATCATTTTAATTCGACCCTGCTCAAGTTACTAAGATCTACAATCAACCACGCCGAAACAGTACACGAGAGGCCGCAAAAGCCGGAGACCCCCTCACAGTAAACAAGAATAACAATTCGAAGGAAAACAACCAAAGATAGTCATTCCATTGACAAGTGTTATA
>NW_017670416.1:651993-698523 GCF_001879085.1 Nicotiana attenuata
CTGTTACTGGTGGTCTCTGATGAACCCTCTGGGCTTGAGGCCTATGTCGCGACCCAGCACCGGTGTGCACCGGGAAAGCTGCTGGGGCTGGCAACCGTCCTCGGTGACATAAATCAAACATGAGCCTGCCACCTAATGGGAACGCTCGTCGGGTCTGAGCTCTACCACCTGTGCCTCAGGCTCTGCCCCTCGTAGGAGCTGCTGCTGGGTCGGGCTGCTAAGCGCGGTAGAAAGAGGAGCGCCGTGTTCTCGGCCATCTGCGAAAAGAACAGAGTAGAAGGGACAATTCATATTGAGAAACATGATTAATCGCTATCTGAACAGGTATATAAACAATAAGTGTAAACTTTTCCTAATCTCCGGGTAGCCTCTAGGTGAGTAAATACATGACGTTCGATACCGATTCCTCAGAATGAAATATAAGGAACTCTACTATTGTTGTTGCCATTGATTAAGTCGAGACCTTATGTAACTCTATGAGCTTCTGATATCCTATACTTGTCACGACCCGGATTTCTTACTCATCTGGGGTCTGTGGATTGTTGTGCTCTATCTGTTTGAGCTAGGCAATGCCTTAAGCATTAAATCATTTTTCGATAAAGACATGAATCTAATTAATATATATTATATCTGAGCCTTTATAATAATGCGGAATCTTATATAACATATAACAACTGGTAACTTCCATAATATTGTCAATCTAATTATTTTTCATACCCATTGATTGGAGTTCGCTATCTTCTACTGTAACTACTAAATGAGTGTCTAATAACAGTCAGAGATAGAAAAAATAAAATTACATAATTATCTGCTCGGTATTTCAATGAAGTCATAACAGATAATATTGGTAAGGGACTTGGTGCCTGCGAATCGCTCGCAGCTAGCCTCGTATATTCCCTTTTTGGATCTGAAGAGCCTCGATCTAACTACTGCTGTGGCCCAAGTAGCTGCCCGGTATCCAATAATCTGTTGCAACAGCACAGATAGTTGTATGCATCGAGACACAACCGACCCCATGTGCTTGGTTAAGTGCCTGGCCTTTAACTCCGGCGAAGTTAGTTGACGAGGTCTAGACTGTTACTACAAGTCAACCTGAGTAGATATTTATATACAAGTTACTTAATCAAAGTAAAAAAATTGAACAGCGGAAAGTAATAATTAAGACTGGAGGGAAGGCATACTTTTGGGAATAACAGATAGAAATAGAACGGTAGGAACAAATAAGTGAAAACTACAACCAAATCTCTTCTAAAACAGAATACGTGGTCGCGTGCCACAACGATCCAGTTCATGATATATAAGTGGTCCGGCGTGGCAACACGATCCCAGTTCATGATATATAATGTGTCGGCCGTGCCCGCACGATCCATTTCATGATAATATATAAGTGGTCGGCGTGCCCCAAACACGATCCTTTCATAATAATAAGTGGTTGGCGTGCACACATCCATTTCATAATATATAAGTGTGGCGTGCCACACGATCCATTTCATATATTATATGTGGTCGCGTGCCACACGATCCCATTTCTATAATATATATATAATTGATTCCCGGCAAAGGGAAACCAAGTATCACAATTCAACCATCCGGCAAGGGAGAATACAAATATAACAGTTAATTCCGCGGCAAGGGAGCGACAACAATCACTTACTCAATCCCGCAAGGGAGTAATTACATCTCTTCCGTCTTTCGTTCATTTCTTACGTCCTAATCGTGTCAAAATTCGAGCCAACGCTCCAAGGACTTTACAGAATCATTTTTTTCTCTTCATATTGTTCACATTATATTGAATCCATCAATGTAAACAAGGAAGAGTCACCACGAATCCCACATAGAGCACAGAAGTAAGGGACTCCATTCGGTCATGCTAGACACCGGTGTAGTAGATATCTCGTCACCATGCCTATACGCCGTACTCAACATGTTAGCAATTGCAATAATGATCTAATTCCTATTCCCTCAAGCCCAGAAGTTAGATCAACACTTACCTCAGGTCCAAAGAACTAGCAATCCAATCCTCAATACCGCCTTTCCTTACAATCCGACTCGCCCGAAAGCAATGGTATCTTAGGCATAAGTTAGTTCAATATATATCAATAGGGGCTCAAAGCATAATCCCCAGTATCCTAGAAATGGAATTCCTTATCATGTCCTTCCAAAACACCAAAAAATTAGACCCCGGGCCCACATGGTCCAAACTCGAGGCTCGGAACCAAAATCCCGATCACCTCATAACCCCACGAGTTCAAATATATAATTTATTTCAAGATTCCGACCCCAAATTTGAGGTTTGAATCACCCAAAATCCAAAGCCCTAACTCTACCCAAACCGCCCATTTTCTACTTTAATTCATGATTTAGGCTAGGAAATTAGTGATTAGTGGAAGAAATTAGGAGGGAAGAAGTTAGAACACTTATCTAAGAGGCTATTGGAGAAAGAGCTCTTCAAAAAGTACCTATGGAGTGTTAGATGAGATGAGCTCGTGTAAAGAACATGGCTAAATCCCCGAGCTACTGATTCTATTTTTGAACTTAAAAAATTCGCTGGCAAAAAATGCCTTCCTTTCGCGTGAATGAGGACGCGTTCGCGTGAAGGGTTGGATGGTTTAAGGCATCGCGAAGCAGAGGTGCTATCGCGAAACGCGTAGAAGAAGGGGCTGGCGTTCTGGACTGGCTAGTACGTGAATCGTGAGAGAGGATCGCGAACGCGGTGAAGGGGAAGCTGGCGCTATGCGGACGCGGTAATTGTCCGCGAACGCGATGAAGAGGACCACTGAAGCTTCGCGAACGCGTGACTGGACGGCGAACGCGAAGAAGGGATTGCTGTGCAAAAAATTGCAGAAAATCTGCTATGTTTTGTAAGTGTACAAACTAACCCGAACCACCTACGAATTCAACCCCCGAGCCCTCGGCTCCAAGCCAACATCATCACACTAACTCAATAACACCTGCGAACCTTAGTCGATGCGATCAAAATCGCCAAATAAAACATCAATCAATGAATCCAACCTCAAAGTCATCATTTTCATTTCAAACTTCTTAAACTTCTAATTTTGATATTTAGGTTCGAAACACGTCAAATGACACCCGATTTCACCCAAGGCTTTACAAAGAAAGCACTTAACACATAATGAAGACTTGTAACCGGGCGTCAAGAGTACCAAAATACGAGCCCGATATCCATAGTCTTTTAATCAATTTTCATTTTCATTTTCCTTAATAATTTCAAGAAAAATAATTTCCACAGAAAAATTCAATTTCTCGGTGCTCTCGACTCGAAATTCGACTCCGGGCATATGCCCGAGTCTCAAATTTTCTACGGACCCCCGGGAACCTGTCAAGTCACGGGTCCGGGTCCGTTTAACCAAGAATATTGACCAAAGTTCAACATTTAATCAATTTAAAGCCAATTTTTGAAAATTTTCACCGAATTTAACCTATAGCTTTCCCGGCTACGCGCCGGATGCGCACAGCGCAAATCGAGGCAAGTTAGAAATAGGTTTTCAAGCCTCGGACAACGGAAAAGAGAGAAATCCGATGATGACCCTTTGGGTCGTCACAAATTGTTAGGCTTACCTTATCCGTAGAGACTAGGTGCTATCCACGAGACAGTTCATCGAGGGAGAACTTGGGTCGTGACAGTTCGGAAAGATAATGTGTACACAGATTTTATCCTTTAAACTTATGAATGATAATAGACAAGTTTTCGATAGATATTCGGCCAAGAAAGAATATATAGGATTTAATAGTCATAAAAATAGAATACGATAAGTAGAGAAATCCTGAATAAAATAGCGATCAAGAATTTTTTAAAAAAAATGCACTGAATAAAGTAAATAAAAAAAAAATTCTGTGTAAGGTACATAACCCAAAATTAACAGAAGGGACCCCACAGGTTCAGTCATCTGTGACAAACAGAGGGGACAATGCATCACCGAAAGAACAGATTCACGGGACTGAGACATTGGGAATTGCAAAAAATTTCTCTTTTTATTTATTTTAAATTTCAGATGAGGGCCCCCCATTTTGTAGCTCGAGCTCATGTGGGCCCATTATTTAATTATGTGTAATCATTTTATACTGATGTTTGATCAGAAGAAAGGAAAGGGTTTAAAAAAGGTCCCAAACTTTTCTTTTTTTACTTTTCTTTAAAGTTTCAACTTCAAACTCTCCTTATGGAGTTATGGTGTTTGAAACTTCAAAACTTTTGATTTTTTAATAATATAATTATTATTAGTTTGTTAGTTTCCAAGAAGACATTATAAAGTAATTTTCTCACACGTTTGTAACAAAAGTTTAATTACGAATCCCATCAATTAACCCCCTTGTTTGCTCACTTTTGTCCACTTTTGTCAAAGGATTATAATTGAAAACTAACTCCATCCTTAAAAAAGATTAGCACTAATTTTTAAAAGAAAGTAGCGCATTCTTATATTTTCTAATAATAAGATTTTATAGACACACAAAATTATTATGACTTGTTTGTGACCAATATGTTTCAATTTTTATAGCCAACACCGATTTGTTGCAATACTCACTCAGCTCCACAATAAGTGACCAAATTGCCTTAGGCAATCCATTAAGGAAATACTAAATTCTAGACAAAAATAATTAATGGTGACTAAACTTATTCCGTTAATTAAATATTGCATGCATAATTTAATGTGAGGAGTAAAAAGACTTTTTAGAGAATACGTAATATAAGCGGTAATCTTGGAAACAACAAATTGAATTTGGTCTTGATTATATAATAGAACACTTATTTTGGCAAAAATAAAAAGACAAATTCGTCAATTTATTGTGACTGGAAGAGGTTATTTAAGCATAAAGTTTAAAAATTATTTTATCCTTTTTATTAAGTTTATGTTCAAATCAAACAAGACAAATAGAATTAAAACGAGGAATAGTAATTACAAGACCTATGAAATTCAACTCTACCAAGTATTTTCTCCATTTTCCTTTTCTCTTTTCGCCCTATAATAGCCCAATCTTTAATAAGTCCTTTAAAAAATGAGATTTAAAGTGGTTCTGCAAATCATATCTTCAGCCACTACATATGCACATTCAATTTTATTGACTTACTAATAATGGAGTTTATAAATAAATCTTAAATTATTGTTGGATTAGTAATTAAGTGGAGAACACCACTTTTTGCTCTTTTCACTAAAAAACGGAATATATTTCATGTTGCTTCGCAGGGTGGAAAAAAAAAGATATCCACATTATATTTTAGGCAAAACTCTGTTATTTATTTATTTTTTGCATGCTGAAAATGAAATTATACCAACTGTAATAATTAATGTCTGAGATGAGAAAGAGCCATTGTTATCTACAGGAGCGATTTGGATATCGGCATTATATAAAACAAAGTAGAGTATAAGTATATACTTAATGGGTTAGAAAATAAACTTTTTTCAAGAACATTCACTTATAGTCAGCGAGGCCGAACTATGATTTCAGATTAATGGGTTTCGGAATTCTAAGAATTTTAAGTTACTGAATTCTAAATTATTAATATGATAATATTCATTAAATTATTCAAGAACAAATACCAGATTTGAATCAAAGTTATTGGGTTTGCCGAACCCGTAGCTCAGAACACTGGCTCCGCCCGCCGACTAAGAGCAGAATCTAAAAGCAATGGATAGAATCTATTTTAAATGGATGAACCTTCGTCTTAATTAATCAAAGGTCTGGATACAAGCTTTTTGATAATGAAAATGAAATCATGTTGTTAGGAAGTGTTTTACTTTAATAAGCCCTTTAACGTAAACAGAATTTGAAATTAGTTGTGTCAGTTGATACATTACATCGAATTCGAATTAAGTTTTACCTTTTCTTAAGTTTCAACTCTCATTGTGTTGAACTTTCAACTTTTTATTTTTATAATATAATATTATTAGTTGTTAATTCCAAGAATAAGACATTTTAAGTATATTTCTTTTCGCACGTTTGTACAACCACAAAGTTAATCACAAATCCCATCATTTACCCTTTTTTGCTCACTTTTTGGTCCACCTTGTCAAAAGAATCATGGAGTGATTGAAAACTATTCATCGCGTTTTAAAAAAAAATAGCACTATTTTTTTATTAGTCCTATTTTAAAAAAGATTGACAATTCTTATAATTCCTAAATAAGAAAAGCTTATTAATCACGTATAATATAATGAGCTTGTTTTATGACCACATATTCTCAAAAAAATTTATAGCGCACAATTTATACTCTCTCCGTTACTTTATTTGTTCACTATACTAAGAAATATATTTTCGTCCACTTTTACTTGTCCACTATATTAAATCAAGAGAAAAGATAATTTTTTCTTTTCTTTTCAATATTTTCCCTTATCATACTCTCATTTCAAAACATTTGTTCAAAGGCTTTTAGAAATGCTATCACTATATAACCTATAATAGTGGATAGCAATTCAAAAGCTTTGAAATGATTTATAGGTAATATGTAGAAAAATACATACTTATTTTTTTCTTTTTTAAAAAGGAGTGCATATAGTTAAAGTGGAAAACTACAAGTGGAAAGGGGATAATTGTATACTTAAGGACTTAATTTTAAAATTCTCCATATCTTTATTAAGTTTTGTGCAAGTCAACTAAGACAAGCAATTGAAACCCGAACCTGGAAATTACAACTCTCACCACTATTCCGTTACCTATTTGCCTTTCCCCTCTTTTCCTCTAATAATAGCCAATTCTTTGTAAATAAATCTTAAAAAATAGAATTCAAATTTCTGCAATCATTTCTTCACCCACTACATACGCCCATTCAATTTATATGACGCTTTTGAATGAAGATAGAGAAATTAGCTCAAATCGAAGATGTAGATCGGTGAAACAGAAGGGTTCTAGAGAGAGTTTAATAGAGAGCAAAGAACTGAGCAATTCTTATTAATCTGTACTATCGATCAATACAATGCTATTGACTATTATATACACTATCTTTAACTGATTCACTATAAAATCTTAATAACCTCCATCTAACTTCCTAACAACCAAATCCAATATTAGTTACAACAACTACACAAGCTAACTATTCAGTCACGTGACTAATCATGTGACACTACTTCTTCAAATACTCCCTCAATGCTCAGGTGGTGCAAATAGATTGGTCACCTCCTAGCTTGCTCATCAAGTACTCGTGTTGTGCATCTTCCTAGTGCCTTTGGTGAACAAATCCGCCTCTTGATCCCTGATATCACATAATTTGCTTGAACATTCCGTGTTGTACCTTTGTCTCTTATGAATGTAGGTCATCTACATGCTTTGTACGTTCGTGAAATATGGAAATTTGCAGCAATTTTGAATTTCCTGCTTACTGTCATAGTGCCAGCTCCACTGGTAGTTCAACTTCTGCTCCTAGTTTTCTTACAAAGCTGTCAACCATGAAATTTTTGCAAACTCCTCACATATCTCCTGATATTTCTGCCTCTGAATGAAGCCCTGACACTTGGCATGTGCTCTTGGACTTTCATGACACTAATAAATTTGTCCCATTTCATCACATAACCTGTTACTGGATCTCCAGGAGAACTGGACATGATCCAATTCTGCAATCACAAAAGGCTGTCAACTTAGTGGACTGTTCAGAGCTCATTAACAGACCTAAACAGGAACTCCTTGATGTATCCCGACCAACCCTTATAGCTACTTTCCATATGGGATCTCTTTGGACAATGCATGAATTGCTCAATACATGAACTGCATAGCATATAATCCGGTCGGTCATGGTGAGGTATAGTGAAGCTTTCCAACTAACCTGTAATGGACCTGAGTCTGCCAATATCCCATGCTTCTTTAAGTCACATGTTGATCATACTCCAGCAGTTGTGAAGCCTTTGGTTACACTTCATTTGGTGTGGTCACTGGTTTTGAACCTGCTAGTTCAAGATCGAGTGATAAGCTCTAAACAAGCAGATTTCCTTTGATTCTCAATAATCCCTCCTTGGATCTTGCTATCTCAAATTCCAAAGAAGAACTTTCAATTCCCCTAAGTCCTTGATCTTGAAGTTACTACTTCTGCAACCCATCTTGGCATCGAAATTAAATTTCCTGATCATTTTCCATAATGAGAAGTCATCTACATACACAATAATTGGCTAAAAACTGGTCCCTTGCCTTCTTTGTGATACAAGGAATAATATCAAAATGAACTTTTTTTTTGGTCAAACCAAAAATTTCTCATTTAATCAGTATAAAGATATTTACAACTCACTACTCAAATTTTTTGGATCTCTTTGAACTCAGTCTCATAAATATAAATAAACAGACTAAACAATCGCTGACATTCAATACTACAATTCACTTCTCTACTATCAATCGCTATTGTATCTAACATATCTAAGTAGGATAGTTGCCTTCAGTCTTTCTAACTCCGCTTTTTAAGCATGTGGTCTCTTTTTGCCCTCGTATATGTAGCTCTATAAATGCTTCACCCTCTGAAGCTTTGTTATCTTTTTCTAAATGTGCGTGATCTTTTGCCAGACATGATACATTACAACTGCAAAACAGGAATCTTCAGCATGTTCACGACTCTGCATGACTCCTTTTTTCAAGCCATTCAATCTCAAACATTCCAGCTACCTAATGTTGGTTCTTTCTCCCAGCCATTTTAAACAGTATCTGTCCATATTTTCCTGGAGTAAATCACATCAAAAAATACGATTGCTCAATTGTCTCCTGTAGTATCTTTCTCACATAGCAGCGCAATCACTTGCTATTGATAGTCCCCATTTTCTACTTTCCACTGAGCTAGCTTTTTTATGGCATAGCTAACCGCAGTAAGGAATTGATGCCTGGGGTTAATTGCTTTTAGAATATTGTTATCTTTTTCCAGTGACACTTAGGATAGATTTAGGTGCATTTGTGCCATATATTCTTATTATTTATCTAACTTCCTTAGTGCATGTACTTGTTCAAATTCACCGAGGGAATCCCCTATGAGTTGCCAATCTCTAGAGTCAAATATTTTCTACTAGCCCAGCAGGCCTGGTTTAGGAGCTTGCACAGTTCAGTACATTTTCCTTTATATAGTAAGTTGTGTATCCATTGATCCAAAGTATGTCCTTATTGTCATTTATTGCCCAAAGCAGTTTTAAATAGAGCAGATTTGTTCCAAGTGTCACCACATCAATTACATCAAACCTCCAAGCTGAAAAGTGGCATAAGCAATTTTATCCAAGAGAAGCAGTGTTCTTTTTGAAGATTCACCGCTCCAGTCTAAGAGGAATGCCTGCTGAAGTCAGTCACATCAACGTTGTGTATCTTTTTGGGAAGTAAGAAAATCTGGCCCGAATAGTCTGTCATTTCAAATAGCACAGAATGGGACTCTTGATCAATTGCATCCGATGGGCCACTGGTATAAGTATAGGATTTGGTTGACAACATACTTGAGTCGTGGCAAATGAATCTTTTCAATTAATTGGCATACATACTGAGATAGAATACTTTTTTTAGACAATGGAACCCTAGGTACTTGAAATGGAAACTCCCTGCAACATAATTGCAATCTCTGTATATAACCTTCTTTTGAATCTCCTGAACTCCAGCAATGTACAAGGCACTTTTTCTCATGTTTGCTTTCAGTCCAGACATCTCTGAAAAAGTGTTGAAATCTACTTATAGTAAGCTTATTTGAGTAGCTTATCGCTCTGGCAACACAAACGATTAGATCGTCAGTCAAAAGACATATATGAGTATGTTCTGTTTGGAGAAACCCTCGGATGGTAGTTAAAATCTGGTATGCTCCCGATCGACTTCAGTTGAGTGATTCAGGTATTTGCCATCACCAATACAGAGTAAGTAGGGAGACATTGGGTCCCCTTGTCTAAGCCCCTTTTTTTGCTTGGTAATTTGGTATCGCTCAATCCGCCCATTGTATCAGTAGATGAATACTAACTGTTGTCAACACTCCATCAGCAAGGCTGTACAAACTCACGGGCTACCAATTCAAGTAGTATCATCTTTAGAAAGGCACTCAACCTGAATCATATCCCTTCTTATTGTCAACTTTGATCAAACATCTTGGTGAAGACCCGCTTTCCTGAGTATATCACTTGATAACTCCATGGTGCAATAGTAAAACATTAGTCGTAATATATTTCTGCTTTTTCCCTCAATAACTGCTGAATGTGATCAGTTTGTTGGTTCATTAACAATGTTTTAATCCACCACAGTCCTTTTAACTTGATGTTAGAATCTTTGCAAATGATTTATAAACTGTAGAAACAACATGCTATCGGTCTAGTAACTCCTGACAGAGTGTAGGACTATTTAACTTTGGAACTAATGTAACTGTAGTGGCAGTTTATATCTTCTCAGCATCTTCCATTTTCAAAAAGAATAAAATTCTAAATACTTGCTTGACCTTCACCTCCCAACAAAGGTTTCCAGTGTGCTTTAATAAAATCAGGCGGGAAACCTTATTCACTGGAGGCTTTTTCATTAGGCAAATCTTTTATATGCTGATCAATAATGTTTCTGTGAGTGGTCCTGTTGAGCTCTTTCTGTTGTCTTTGTGTGATGACCCAAAAGGTCATCACCCGTGTTTGAAAAGTAAATTATGTGTTCCAGGCCTAAAACGCTCCTTTTTACCTCACCTCGATTTGCATGCGCAATCCGACGTGTATCCGAAAAAGCCATTATGTGAAAAAGTGTTGAAAAACGATAATATGATTTTGCTAAAATGAATTAAGTTGACTTCGGTCAAAACATTTTGGTAAACGGACCGCCGGACCCGTGATTTGACAGTCGTCAGGAGGATCCGTAGGAAAATAGGGACTTGGGCGTATGCCGCAGAATCAAATTTCGAGTCCAGAGCCGAGAAATATATGTTTTAATAAGAAAATTGTTTCTGGAAATATTTATGAGTTTGGAATGAATGTGTTTGAAATTTGATGGTAATCGGGGCCCGCAATTTTGGTTCGGATCCCGGTACAGGTCTCATATGTGCAATTTAAGTTGAGTCCTGTAAAGTTTGGTAAGAAGACGAAGAGTCATATGAAACGTGATTCGGAATCCTTAAGTTGTAATAATTTGACACTTTGAAAGTTCTCGAGATTTTCTTTGATTTGATGCTAAAATTCATAAGTTTGTTGATGTTATTTGAAGTGATTGAGGTGTAGCGAGCAAGTTTTTTTGTTTGGTCCGTAAATGAATTTTAGTTAGGGCATGTTTTGGTTTGGAGCCCTCGAGGGCTCGGGTGATTTTGTGGATAGGCCACAAAGTGAATATTTGGGACTAGGATGTTGCAGGTTTTCAAGCTTGGTTTGTTGCAGGTGGTTTGCAGGCTTACGCAAATGCCAAGCCTGGCTCGCAAATGCGAGAGAATCATCACAAAATGCATATTGGACCTGGGCTGCCTGTGTCGCAAATGCGACTGCCCCCCCCCCCCTCTCTATCCGCAAATGCGATATGCAATTTGCGAAAGTCCCTCGCAAATGCGAAGGTGACCGGATTTTCTTGGTTGCGTAAGCCTGGGGTCGCAAATTGCGACTAAAAGCTCGCATTTGCGACAGCTTGCATGAAAGTTAGGCAAGTCTGAAGTGTTCCAATTGTGACCACTGGTCGCAATGCGACATCAGAGACAGTTAATTGACACTTAGACGTGTATTTCAGCCATTTTCCAATCTTCTCAAACATAAACTCTCTTGGGCGATTTCCAAAGAAAAGTTCTTCTCCAAATCGATTGTAATGTCGTTTCTAACCTGTTTTCTTTAATCTTTTTACATCTTTCACATGATTTTCCAACTCAAAATCAACGGGTTTCATGGCGGGAAATTGAGGTTTTGTGAACCTAGGTTTTTCAAATTTTGGGTTTGGACCCCGATTGAGGTCCGATTTTAAAAACAAATTATGCATATTTGGAGTTTGTGGTAATAGGTAATCGGGTATGGGGGGGGTTGGTTCGAACCTTCGGGTTTGCCATAATGGCCAGGGTCATTTTTGACTTTTTGGAAAAACTCTAGAAAATCTATTTTCAATTGCATTAAGATTGAATTCATATTTAGCATTTATTGATAAAGTAAGTAACTTGTGGCTGATCACAGCGAATTGGTGTGGGATTCACGAGGTAAAGGGGTAGTTGAAGGCTTAGAATTGTGTGTGGCATCCGAGTAAGTGTTTGGTCTACCTTAGCTTGAAGGGATTAGGAGTGGTCCTATTTTGCTATGGTGTTATTGTTGAGTACTCGAACGTATAGGCAAGGTGACGAGTATCTATACGTTGGTGTCAAGCATGCCCGTGATCTTAGTAACTATGATAATGTGACTCCGTTTTGTTATTTTTTCATGCCTTATGTGATATTACCATTGTTGAACCGAGGCTTGGTGGAGAAATATTGAGTATTGAACTTTAAGAGCAGTTGGCTCAAGTTGTGAATGTGATTTCCTGAAAGTATCATGGGGTATTTGAACATTGTAGCGTCGTTGGCTCAAGTTGTGAATCGAATTGCTGAAATGTATCATTGGTAATTGAGCATATAGAGCGTTGGCCCAGAGTTTTAAAATTGCAGTTGTGAAGTAAAGTGTGAAAAAAAGAGAAGTGATTAACGATATTTCTCCCTTGCCGGGATGGTCTGTTGCATTTTAATATTGTTCCCCATATTGCCGAGAGAGGGGGGATGCCGGTAGTGTTGTTTCTTTTTGATATTGGTTCCCTCCGGGATCTTCATTGTGATTTCATTGATTTCTTGCCTTAATTATTTGTGATTGTGTTTGGGTGAGGAAGAGGTGTAAAGCACGAAGGTGATGCCTTGCATTGTTTTGGTGAGAGAGTGTAACGCACGAAGCGTAGATTGCGCTCGTTTATTTTTTTGTGAGGAGTGTTACATGCACGATCGGTGATACCGTGCGGCATCATTCCATTTCGTGCCTTTACATGAGTGATTATGCATGCGAAGGATCATTCCGTGCCATGATTATGTAAGGTAAAAGCGCACGAAGGGTGATGCTCCGTGCCGGATGTATACTATTGATATTTGGTGAGGCACGAGAGTAAAATGCACGAAGGGTGATGCATGGGACTGTTGATTTACCTTGTTATTTGTTGATATGTAGAGTTAGCGGTGTTCTTTATGGTTATTTATTTGTTTCCTGTTGTTAACTTATATCCCCAGCAGCATGTCTCTCTCCCGCCTTCTTACTTTTAAATTGTAAAATTTTCACTTTCCATTTCCGGCTGTATACTGATTTAAGCTGCACATGTTTATTTGGTAATCTGGTCCTATGCCTACGTCCACTAACTTCGCCGAGTAAAGCCTAGGAGACTTACCAGACGGGGTCGTTGTGCGATCACTACAGCTCTGCATCTCTTTTGGGGCCAGATACTGGTGCTGTGAGCTTGCGGACCACAGTTGAGATTTGCTGGCTTCTCTAGTTCACGGCATCCGAGGTAAGCCTGCAGCGTACCGCAGGCCTTGGCTCTCTCTTATCTTTTATCCCGTTTCTTTCATGTACTTCCGAGACTACTGTGTATTACTTTTTTTTCCAGACCTTATTTGTAGTACTGGCTAGAGCTAGTCTGTGAAATTATGACAACCCATCTGGCTAGATTGTTATGGATTGGTATGGGTAGTATGATTAAATACGTTGCAATCAGGTCTTCGCTTAATTAAATCGTTGTTATTAAATGTTGGTTCTTAGACACTGTTAATGGTTTTAAAAATGAGAAGCGAGGTAAAATAGTGGAAATAATTGCTCTGCCTAGCTTTCAACGTAGTAGGTCCCATCAGATCCCGAGGGTGGAAAATCACGTCGTGACACTTAGTTAGGCAAGGTCCCATTTCTAGGCGTGTCCTATATCAATACATGCATTCAATTAGCACATCTCTCGTCTAACAAAGATTTAAAAAAATCTGTAAAGTATTTGCCTCTATCATTGTTTGTTCAGTAATTCTGGTCCCTTGAGCACCTGTATATTGGAACCAATTCTGTTTTTTTGCCTGCCTGGCCTTTAATGTGCCATAAAGAATTTGGTTTTGATCTCCCTCTCTTATCCACATTGGCTTCTGATCTCTGACGCAAACACTTGCTCATTAACACCCTTCCTCATTTTTCTATTTGCACTATCTAGCTCTTTGTTCTGATCAATCTACTGCTTTGAGAATGGATACACTCAATGTTTCTCTTGAATAATCTTTAATTGTACCGTCAGGTTGTCCAACTTCTTCTCTAAAGAAACACCTCTTGTTCAGCTTCCTACTACTGTCTTAACCTCGTAAGTTTTCATCCAAAGTAGAGTACATAGTAATGCCCTCGTATATGCTGACACCCAATATCTTCTTCACAGCTTTCCTCAAACTCTTATTATTCAATAACACATATATATGTCAGAGATATGGAAGCTTTGGCATAATAGACCTTGTACTACATTGTAATTATAGATAGGAGAATATGATCTGAAACTTCCAGGCTTTTCAAAAAAGCTTCAATATACTATACTGATTTGTCCAGCATGTAAGCCATTTCCAAAGGCCCAATCAATATTACTATAAAATCCTGTATCGGCATGCCCTATTTGTTACAACCAAGAATTGGCACCACCGGCCTTTCTGTTAGGTTTGTCTCCAACCCAATAATCGCATGCATATTTGCAAGTCCACCAACTTGACCTTGTGTACTGGTGCCCCATTGATCCGAGTCATCAATCAAGATAGACATACTACGAAATACCTATAACCAGACCATGCCTTCCGTGTATACTATTTGAAAGTTTCCTTAAGTTGATGCCCCATAAGCTCCTTCTTTAGCACAGTGGTTCTTTCCGCATAAGCATTGCAAATGTTGATGTCACAGTAACTTTGTGTACTTTTGTCTTTCACGCTTGCAATCGGGCCGAGTTATCACTAGTTGTTACTACATTGACCTGCAATTTCTCTTTCCACAGTAGCCAGTCCTTCCTCTCTCATTTATCAGTTCATGCAGAATACACCTTCCAATATCTACTAAATTTAGCTCGAACTTTACTAACACCTCCTTAGGCTTTATCTTGTCTCAAGGTAGCCTAGTAAAGTAATTTTGTTTTTTGTAGAGAGAAATGCCAGTTGATACATTTCTGCTGAAGCGCTGTTCCACCTCTTAAGTCAGTCCTCAGTTATCAATGGGGATGTCTCCTTCCATTGAGGCAACCCTTCAGTTCACATTGTTTAGTGTGTTCAACTCATCTTTGAATTATCAAAGGACTATATCTATTTTTGCTCCAAAGCAAATTTTCCAAATTCTTATCTGATATATGCTCGTTTCTGATGTACTCTTCCTTTGGATCCTTCATTATATGCTTTCCCTTCTCTTTTGTTGTGCGAGATTCTGCTACTGTATTCCCATCTTAGTAGCGATTTGTTCTGGAGTAATATGCTGGTTCTCCATTCAAATCCAACATTTTGTTATCAAGAATGGCTTGCACAAAGAACCTGAGGCTGATTAGGTGCCTCAGTCAGTTTTAGATCCATTTCCTTGAGGCCTGCTTTAGACCAATATAGGGATTTTATGCAACCTACATACTTTCTCTCCCTGCTGGGCCAATCCCTGTGAAGCAATATAAGGACGTTCTTCAGTGAGACTCTCCTTGTAAAAAGGCATTATATATTACATCCATTAAGTTATAAATTCCACTTGTTAGGCAGCAGCCCAAAGCTATGACTACTCTGACTGTCACATCTTGCTACAGGAGTAAAATGTTTCCTGATAAAGTAAAGTCTAGATCCTTTTCTATTTGGATTATACTCTTAGCAACTAGTCGTGCCCTTGTTTTCTTTCAACCTCCCATTGGCCTTGTTCGTGTATCTGTAAGCAACACCACCTACATCCAATAGGTGGTCTTCCCTGCTGGAGGATCAAACACAATAGTCCAGGTCCATTATCCTCGAGTGCCTTCAGCTCTTGATTCATGCCTCCATCCAGTGACATTGTGAATCTGATGCATTGCTTCTTCAAAATTACAGCTCTCTTATACTTGTGATTTTGGACAAAATAGCTGGAAACTTGGACTGATAGTTCTGGTATGTGTCAAGATAGTTCTCTGTAATGATAATGTGCAAATGTGCTTGCCCTCTGACTTCATTAAAATCAAAGCCATGATATAATTATCTTGCATCCACACAGGCCGGTTCTGTAGCAGTTCTAGATTGACTATTCCTCAGACTGGTGCCACCATGGTTAGATACACCGTCTTGTTCTGCGAGAAATATGGAGCTGTTACTGCTTGATTTTATTTCTTCAAATGACAGAGAGTATGGTGATGGTAGTATGCGATATCTGCAGCCATGATCACTGTATCGTTGGGGATCGGAATTGTCATCTGGTTGTGTGTCTTGGTTCTAGAACATTTGCATCTTGAATTGGTCTTCTGTTATGGCCCTTGTAATTGCAATACCTCAGCAATACAGGCAATTCCCTCTCCTAGGCTTTATAATGTTGTCCTGAGTTCATGCTTTGGTTGTGAAACAGATGCTTCCATCGTCCTAGGTCTACAGATTGAGAAGAACTATTTCACCAAGGCTTCTCTTGGCTTTCTTCAGAAACTTACATGAATTAGGGCCTTCGTTTCTAGTTGGATGAGCTGTGGCTGGTTTATCAGTCAAATTATGACTCCTATGTTAATCCTATTATGTTTACGATTTATGGCCCAGTCAGAAGACTGCAAAAGACCTCTTTGATACTCAAAATGTTCGTAATAGGCTCTTAGGATTCGGGTACGTTCACAACCCAAGGCCAGGAATTAAGTGCAATCGTATTCGTTCCGCAGAAGATCTGGTCAGTTTAGTGAGAAATAAGCAGAACATCGAGGAGAGATCCCCTAACACAGAGTAGCAATTCTCCTTCGTGCAAGCAGTAAGAAAATACGAGATCCATCTACCTTATCAAATTTATCTTCAAATCACGTCCAATACTTGTGAGCATTATGATTTATACACAATTCTACTAAGGCAATCCTTACTCACTGGTCATTCATAACCATGATGGACATCGCATTGCCATGTTCTCCCAAAGCTCATGGCAAGGATCGTATCAAGTTTATCTTTAGTACAACGACGCCATCAACAAATCCTAACTTAACTTTTACCATATTAGACCCTATTTCATAATATCTCTCCACAACGCATAGTTCTCAGATCTAGTCAATTGAATAGAGATCAAGGAACTACCTGGAGTGTCGCAAGGCTGTATGATACAGAGAGATGATGATGATCTAATAGTTTATTCTAACGCGCTTTTTCAGTAGAATTCTCTTCTCCAATTGGCATGAGTTGAACGCAAATTCAGTTGAATTACAGACCTTGATTCAACGATTTATTACAAGATTCACACCAACCAGCAAATCAAAAAATATTTAGGGTCAAGATGATCAGAGAACGTTCGATATCAATCAGTCAACCTAGAATTAATCTGTAAAAATCGGGAAGATATTCATACCACGAATGAGGCAGCATCTAGCTCCTCTCGTGCTCTGATACCATATGATGAAGATCGAAAATTGGCTCAATCGAAGATGTAGAATCAATGAAACAGACGGTTCTAGGAGAGAGTTTTCATAAGGTAGAGCAAAAGTACTGACATTCTCCATGTAATTCTGTACTATCGATCAATACATGCTATGGACCCTAATTTAATCATACACTATCTTTAACTGATTCACTAATTCAATCTGTATATCCCTCCACTACTCCGCGCTAACAGCCAATCGCAAAATGTAATACAACTAACTTCACAACCTAGCTCCTTCAATCACGTGATTGTCATGTGACACTTACTTTCTTCCAATATCCTTTAACTAATGAATTGGAGTTTGATGAACTCGGTACAAAGACTGCCTTGCATCTGGCCTCTGCTGCTAAGAAAACTTTGATTTTATTTTTGAGTTTATTATGTATATTAATGATGTAGACGATCCATTAAAAGTGGAGTCTAATAATACGCCTAAAATATGAAATATAGTTACATGATATAAGTAGGGATAAATCAACACTAACAAATATACCTACAGTTATTATGATTTGATTAGTGGATTAAGTGGAGAACACTACTATTATGCTCTTACACTAAAAATGGGATAAATATTCGGTAGACTTACTCTTCGTCAGGGTGGACAAAAGCAGATATTCATTTTACATTTTAGGCAAATCTATTTATGTTATTTTATTTCTTTATGTTTGCATTGCTGAAATGAAATTATACCAACTAATAATAGATGTCTAAACGGGAAAGCAGCCATTATTATCTACAAGACATTGGAAATTATCCATTATAATAGAAAATTAGTAGATCTATAGTTGAATGATGATTCTTCGTTCTTAATTAATCAAAGTGTCTGAGATGCGAGCTTGGTAACGAAATAAGATTTATTATGTAAGGTAAAGCGTTTGCTTTTTGTATAGGTCCAAGTTTGGTGATCAACGGATTAACAAAACAATAGGACGGGGTTGACACACGACATAAAGACTGACGACCGTCCAAATAAGGCGGACGACTAGACGCGGACAGCTGATATAGGATAGACGGTAACTTAACTTAGAAATTAGACAGGAAGAATATTCCTTTGGATATATCTTTAAGTTGTAACTTTTATAGGGTTTTTGATTGGGGAATGTCCCTTATAAATAGGTGGGAGGATGAAAAACCAAATCGGGAGATCGCTGCCCTTTTTGGAACAATGAGACATATTTAATACAGTTGAGAGAAGAATATCACGAAAGAGTTGTCTTAATTCTCTTTGATTCAAACACATGTATTCAATCTGATCGCACAAATTGTCAAGATCCCATAAGACTGAGATGATTACTTATTTTTCCACGTCGTCGAGAAAAGGAAACAACCCAAATCACACAATCATTGAGTGACGATTTCCTTTCATACTACAACCCTTATCATTCTCGCATTTTATTATTATATACATTTATGATATACAGTGTCATGCACTTCATTAGCATATTAAATTCGCTGATTTATGTCTCTACGTCCTAACACTCGTCATAACAAGAAGTCTGTTTTTTCTTGATCTAGGATTTTACTTAAGTTCTAACCTGAATTCACCCTATAATTTATCCTTATGTGTTTGTAACTTTATTTGCTAAAAAATTTGGAGCGGCGTCCCGTCTGTGGCGCAGCTTTTAGTTGAAACTATAGTGTCTTTCTAGACAAAAAAGAAAAAGAAAAGGAAAAGACATCTCTTACTTTGTTTGTACAACAACAATGGCAAGATAAAAGAAAGACAGCGAAGCTGAAAATCGATAGTTACGGGTGTCACCACTAACATCTTGAAACATTCACATCCCAGAAGACAGGCAGGAAGACAACGAGAACGCGACACAGAATGCTACGCCAGCGCGAGCGTCTCACCCTTCCCCTCGCTGAAAGTGTAACATCGCTGTCAACGCGTAAAGAGAGCCTCCACATCATTAACAGAGGGAAGCACCACCAGATGTGAAAAAGCTAATGGAAGATTGTCTGACAAGTACTCTAAACAACATACTCGATCAAAACCTGTCCAAAGGGAGAACAAGAAAACGGATCCGCACAAGTAGATATCACAAACAGCTGCGAATAGCCCGTCCCCCAAACAGGTAATACATTACATACCCGCTGGTGCGAGATAATGAATGCAACTGCAGCCATTTACAAGATAAAATGAAAAACAAAATCGAAAAACGGCACTCCGGAGCCAAATGAAGAGCACAAGAAAGGGTCAATAGATAATACCAGGCGCCCCAAAGTTGCACCAAAATGAAGACAATTGGTCAGAGTCTCGTCGAACAACCATATAGCAGGAAGCAGCTCCCCATGCCATTAGCCCAAACATTCAAAATGCCAGAACGGTAGCTGAAAATCGTAGCGATGTGCACTACACAGACCTCAGAAGATCATAATCGTCCACTAACGGCCAACAGGTGAAGGCAAATGATCTTGTCGATAGGATGCAAGTTCCATCGGTGCTACTTGAAAAAGTTCGGAGAAACCCTAACGGGGGGACGCCCTAACCTGGTACATGTCTTTGTCCGCAATCTGCCGTGCACGGTCCAAGTACAACAGTCGATATTAGTAGGAAATGACCGATCAAGTTTGTTACCAGGCTCATGTAGGGGCTAAAAAGGCAGACAGCCAGGTGATATCACCATATTCCCCGTTAGGCAATCGCCTGGCAGGGGACTGCAGGGACCTCTCCTCGCCTGTTTTAACAGGTGAAGAAAATCTGAGCTTACTCGAATTTATCAGAGGGATGCGCGTAAGCAGCTTCCAGCAATGGGTTGAGCAGGAATGCGGCGAGAGCAACGCAGAAAACTATTAAAGCAGGCTCATGCAAATACCCGCAACCAAATCAGATTTTTGGGGGAAGGAAAAAAATACAACAAATGCCATTATTGGCGTAGGTTTGAGGAGCCGACGAGGCGACCGCATCTCAACGGTCCGACCCAACGACTGACTCAGTTCAATGAAGAGAGTCGAGTAGGAAAAGATCATCGAACGAGGTTGAAGAGGACAACACGGGTCCCGCGGAGAGCGTGGGCCATCGGATAAAAGACATCAGTCCCTACTATCCGAACACCGTCCCACCACCTTCCTCGGACACATGACGGAAGGGCCTCTACTAGGCCGCACAACGGGACCGCACGGGAACAAAAGAGGTATGCCTCCGCTCTTATCGTGCATCACAAATTATGTGTCCCCTTCAGAAATAGTGTATGCACTAGAGAAGCTGCGGGCACAAAGGTGATATGTGCCGTAAAAGATAAGTATCGAACCCGAATATACTCAGTTAAGTCGAGACGCGCCTCTGTGATTCCACCAGAGCGGGGGTCACAAAACTGAGGATTGGCATAGGTTACGCAAGTAGGTAGCAAGAATGCCTGAACGCCAGGCACCGTGAGAGAATTAATGAGTGACCGGGATAGTAAAAATTCTTTTGCGGAGCTGTGACAGCACCAGGCGGCCTCCAAAAGCCCCCCCCTGCTGCGTTAATGTCCAAAATAGATCGTAGCGGAGGCGACAAGGCAGCGATCACCATGTAAAATCTACCATATACACACAAAAACTCAAGCTGTCATCACCACGAACTGGTATATATGACCTCCGAGACAGTAATCATCTTCGATAGAGTCAGATACTACGGTTTGACTTTTCCTCAATTAACGATGCACTTGTTATTACTGTACTGTATTCAGATACTGATTTGAAAAGAATAATTTAGATTACTGGAAGGCGACACGTGTATTATCTCATGCCTCGAGTCCTTCGTATAGATGCGACTCGAGGACAAGATTATAACCGGCGTTACATAAACATAACTGGGTTTTAACAATGCAGTTGAGCGAACTTCTGGAGAAATAACGCTACACCGTTTTGGCCGGAAGAGTCATCCCTAGAAACAAGTTACATATCATGGACCAGAAACAGAGCTACAAACGCCATCATAAGGACGACCATGGATACACGCGCATGGAGGGCCATGCCCGTCAAGCCTATATAAGTAATCAATGTTCCATACTCCATGGGGAGTATTCAGCATCCCGAGGGTGACATAGCGCACTGCTAAGAATGCTACTCAGTATGCCCAAGATTTCGCACACACACCCACAGACTAAAGTGTGAACAAATACATGTGAGGCATAGCAATTAGCAATGTTCGGACAATCCGACAGAACTTCACAAAATATACCGCCCACACCCATCACGACCTACGTTATCTAACGGATACCCACATCGTGGAAGCGCTGAGTCGAGACAATAGACAGATCTCGATCCGTCCAACTAACACAACAGAGACAGCCAAAAAAGGCTAACATCGGACACAATTCTCTCAGAACACAGGTAAATTTCCATAAATTCTTAATTGAAATCGCTGATTGTTCCCTTCTCCCACTTCAGATATGCCAGGTCATCCCGAAAGACATCGCACAAGCCACAAGTTGGAATGCGACCCGCTCTATCCACAGTACGTACAAACTAAGAAGGAAAATTCAATATGCGCAACAACGAGGCTGTAAGTGACGAAGTTGAAATAAACTCCTGCCAACGGTTCCATCCGTGGAAGAATCAAAATACCCCAATGGGTGCCAATAATGGTCCTGGAGTAAATAAAGAAAACGGGAAATGGAGGATGTGCGTAGCGACATTCACGGACCTAAACAAGGCATTGCTAAACAGACTCTTTCTCATTGCCGCATATCTGAACCAGCTCATCGTACGCAAACTCAGGACACCGGAGTTTGCTAAGCTTCTTGGAGTCGCTACTCGGGTTACAACCAAATCCTCATGGCAGAAAGAGATCAAGAGAAAATATACTTTCATCACCATCAGGGAACGTACCTGCTTAGCAGAGTCATGCCATTACGGGTTGAGAATCGTGGGGCAACGTACCAAAAGGCTGGTCATCAAGATGTTCAAAAGACTCAACTGGCAATAAGACGAATGGAGAAGTTTATATCGATGACTATGTTGGTCAAATAAAAAAGGAAAGAAGGACCACATTTACCACCTTACAGATGCCTTAACATTACTAATTGACGGTAGGCATGAATGAAACTGGGAAACCCTGAAAAACTGCGCCTTCGGTGTAACCTCGGCAAATTTCCCTCGGTTTCTGTGAATCACAAAGATGCATCGCGAAGCCAAACCAGACCAGATCAAGGCCATCGAAGGGAATACGCCTGAATACTTATACCAGAAAAAGCAGGTACAAAGCTGACTGGCCGGATAGCCGCCTGTCCGAGATTCAATCTCACGGCATCTGACAGATCCAAAGTAGTTTTTTCAATGTGCTGAAAAAAGAAATGGGTCTCCAGTGCAATTCAGAATGCGAGTCGGGCCTGAGAGAGAAAGACATACTTGTCCTCGCCGGACCAATACCCATGTACTCGCTAAAACAAACCGGCGAGTGCCTCTATAGTATACCTGGCCTCTCGGAAGTTGCGGTAAGCGCAGTACTGGTTCCCGCGAAAACAAAGGTACGCAATCTCCAGATCTATTATGTTTGTAAACCCTGGTCTCGACGCTGAAAACGAACGGTATTCCCACCTCGAGAAGCTAGATCTCTGAGCACAGGTCGTAGCTTCAGCGAAGCTTAGACCATAATATCAATGTCACCCCATAATCAGTAGTGACGACCTCTCCTTCGGAGCATCCTGCATAACCCGAATTGTCGGAAGTTGGACAAGTGGGCCATAGAATCACGAGCGAGCACGATATATAAAATCATATCAACCGCGAACAACGGATAGAAATCACAGGTACTCCGTTCCGACTTCAGTGTCAAAATATTAATCCGAGGTCGAGCAGCCGAAACACTGTCGTACCTCTCCGGGCAACCGCGATCCTCTAGGTCTTTATACCTGACGGTGCATTCTAATGCGTAACGGGGTTCTGTACTGGGACTTTGTACTCTGAAGTCCAACAGCTGAAGCTATTCGCTCAATTCAGATACGGTGGCCCTCAAATACTAACATTGGAGTGCCGAGTATTTGAAGCTACGCATTACAGGATAAAGCAGCCTTCTCAAATACGAAGCACGCATGAAGTCTTCCTCAGATGCCGAAACTCACAACTCCTCGTTCAACAATGTCATAGTCGTACAGGGACTTTCAAATTCAATTTAAGGAGAAAAGGCTACCAGAAATAGTCAAGTTTCCTGTGTTGAAAATTCATAAATTTAACTGCGAGAAATTTGATGAATGTCGACTCAGACCATATACCTCGGGCGCAAAAACATCGAAGCAGGATGGCCTTGCCAAATTGGGCAGACAGCGACCAAAAATATCACCAAGGAGAATGTGATTTCCCCTCCTTCACTCTACAAGTAGACCAAATTGAGGCACATTCCATAAATTTGACTAGGAACTGGCGCAACCGCATCATAACATATTTGTAGGAGAGGAGTATTCCCTCAAGACAAAAAAGAGAGCCAAAAAGCTTCGAATGCAGGCGGCCAGGTACAAATCTTAAATCACGACCTATATAAGAGAACGTTCGGAGAGCTCTTGGCTAAGTCCTAAGGCCGAAATACAGACGAGGCGCGTGCTCGAAGAAGTACACGAAAGGCCATTGCGGTGCCCATACACGCAACAAAGCCCTAGTCAGATGCCTTATTCGGGCAGGATATACTGGATCACCATGAAAAAGGAAGCCATAAGATTATGTCAAAAGATGCGAACAGTGCTAAAATATGCACCTATGATATATCAAGGGGCGAACATCTCAACTCTGTTACCGTCGCCGTGGCCGTCATCAAATGGGGAATGGACATCGTCGGACTCCTCCCAGCAGGGTGAATAAGATACATTTCCTTTTAGTCTTAACTGACTACTTCTCCAAATGGTGGACAGCAGGTGCGTTCACCCAAATACGCGAGCAAGGTGAAGTCATCCGCATTCATCTTGGAAGAATATCATATGCCGTTTCGGCTCCCTAAAGAAATCAGCTGTACAATGGGCACCCATTCACCGGAGAAAGACCACCACATTCTTCAAAAATGGCAACATCAAGAGAAACTCTCCACGCTAAATACCAATCCCACAGGCCAAACGGTCAGGCCGAATCCTCCAACAAGACAATACTGAACATTTTTAAAGAAAAAGCTCGACGGACGCTAACAGGGTTGGCCGGAGTTGCTACCAAGAGGTACTATGGGCCTATCGCACTACGCCAAAAACAAGCACAACCGACAATGCCATATTCACTTGTCTGCGGACTGACGCCATGTACCTGTTGAGGTCGGAGAAGACCCAGCCTAAGGACCCTATGAAAGTGGACGGAACACAACGACGAGAACAGAAGACAAGACCTCGGACGAGGTGGAAGAACGAAGAGAAATGGCTTACGTAAGAATGGTAGCCCAAAAATACAGGCAGATAGGTTACTAGAACAAAAAGGTCAAAGTAGAACCACTCAAAGTCAGAGATTATGTTCTCAAAGCCAAAACAACTGGCCAAGCAAGATCGAAGGAAGGAAAATTAGGAATAAAAATTGGATGGGCCATACAAAATCACTGCAGCAGCAAGCAAAGGAGCATTCCAACTAGAGACAATGGTAAGGAAAACCACTACCAAACAATCGGAACGTCGCTCACACTCAAATACTTATCAACTTTTTGAAAAAGGAACGCCCCCAAAATCGTACTCTTTTTCCCACCCGACTGGATTTGTCCCAATTTGGTTTTCTCGGTAGGTTTTTAATGAGGCGACGAAGGGGATGTCTCGAAGTTTAAAGTATAATTCATCGCCCCCGCCTGCCGAATGTCTCTCCAGCCGAAACGATGAAGACTAGATACAAGGGAAACTTCTCCAATAATAGTATGAAATGAACATGTACTAGTATCTCCCAGTGAACGAAATAAAGCAGTCCATTTGTACCTTCCACCCGATATTCTCCAAATGAGTAAATAAAAGCAACATCTTGATTCTCACATCAAAGAAGAAATTCACTTCGTCGAATTACAACGGGTTAAACATTTCGACCTTAAACTCGTACCTAAAATAACACCCCTACGGCCAAGAGCTGTCGCCAAAAAAAGAAAAATTCGACTTCGTTCGAATTACAACGGGTTAACATTTCGACCTTAACTCAAAATAACACCCCTACGGCCAAGAGCTGTCGCCAAAAGAAAAATCCGACTTCGTTCGAATTACAACGGGTTAACATTTCGACCTTAACATGAAATAACACCCCTACGGCCAAGAGCCGTCGCCAAAAGAAAAATTTGACTTCGTTCGAATTACAACGGGTTAATATTTCGACCTTAACTCGAAATAACACCCCTACGGCCAAGAGCCATCGCCAAAAGAAAAATTTGACTTCGCTCGAATTACAACGGGTTAATATTTCGACCTTAACTTGAAATTACACCCCTACGGCCAAAGACCATCACCAAAAGAAAAAACTTGACCTCGCTCGAATCATTTAAATTCGACCTTGCTCAAGTTACTAAGATCTACAATCAACCACACCGAAACAGTACACGAGAGGCTGAAAAGCTGGAGACCCCCTCACAGTAAATAAGAATAACAATTCGAAAGAAAACAACAAAGAGATAGTCATTCCATTGCAAGTGTTATATTACAAAAGTTTTGTACAAAGGGCTCGAAGACGCCCTCACAAAAATAGCAAAGCAAAAACAAAATAAATACAACAGCCCTACATCGCGTCACCTCCCGCATCATACTCCTCGTTATACCAAGAATTGGAGGCGAGCCTGTCTGTATCATCATCATCAACATCGTCTCCACCAGGCGTACCGGGATCATAGCCGCAGGCCTCACGAGCTGCACGAGCTTTAACACGTACACCCTCGAGTTTTGCCTCGGAAACCTTCCCGTTAGATTGCAGGGACTTGTATACATCTAGCTGAGCCTCGGCATGGACCCACATCTCATACAACTCCCGCGGCACGACGGGATCAGCTGAGATATGAGACGTGGAGGGTTGTGACTGCCGTCGCACTTCCTCTGCCTTCAAAGCAACAACCTGATCGTTCAACACGGACAACTCTGCCTCCAGATCTTGGATCTGTTTTTCTAGTCTCGCCACCTTGAGCGCTGACGTTTCCACCTCATTGTCCCGCTCGGAGCTACAAACACGGAGGGCGTCCTCCAGGGCCGCTATTTCAGATACGGCAGTCACCCTGCCCTTTTCAGCACGAGCCAAGTCATCAGCTTTAATGCTCAATTCACCCCTTAAGTCGACGACCTTCGCCTCTCTTCGCCTAAGTTCGGCAGTTAAGGCGGCCACCCGAGCCTGAAGGTCGGCGTTCTCGGCCGTTATCCCCTTGCTCACTTCAAGCTCATCATCCTTGGCCTTGAGTGCCGCATCAAGCCACATCGACCAATGGCCCTCATCAGCTCGTCATCCCGCTCTTTCAGCTCCTCAACCTTCTGCACCAACTCTTCCTCTTTCTGCTTAAGCCCATCGCGAAACAGCTGAAAATTGCTATCTTGAGTGAAGACATCGGCCAATGCACGGTGCTTGGTTCGGTACTCTTTGTACTTAGAGGCCACTTTCCCAAAGATGGTCGTCGTCCGTTCATCCCTCTGATCGCGCTCAATCTCCATGATGAGAGTCTGATATGTAGAGGAAAGAAAGTCGACTTAAGTACATTACGCATAAGAAACAAATCCAAAAAAGGGAAGAGTAAAAACACTTACCCGCAAAGCCATGCCGGACATACTCCGCGATAATTCCGCATCACTCATCGCCTGAAGCGCCGTGTTCTCGGAAGCAGCACACAAAGGGGCGAATGCCGACACTGCCTGCTCAGAGTTTGCCAAAAGATCGTAATCCACAGGAATGATTACGTGCCGGTTAGGACCCTCCGTCCTAACTTCCACGCAGGTATTTCTCTCCAAGAAGGCCCGCACATCTTCAGGATCGATGTCCGAACCCAAACCATCGTCCTTAGCAGGCACCACTCCACCCCCTCCGGCAGCAGATGACGCGCCACCTTCAGCAGATCGTACAGATCCCCCGCCTTGGCATGTCTCTTCGGCCCTAGGTGACCTCCCGCCAAAATGGCATCCGCCATAAAAATGGCCCCTGTGCTTGACCTGGGCGAAGACGCCACTCCCGAAGCAATGGTTTTCCTCTTTCCAACGCCGCTGGCGACGACCTTCCCAAGTTCCACCCTCCTCCTCTTTCTCGATGGCGATTCATCTCCGTTGGAAGATTCCTCTATGAGGTGGTAAGTAGGACGAGAAGAGATCTCGTCCCGTACAACAACATCCAGAGGAGGGTCCCTTGTTGGCAAAGTCTGAGTACGGCCTCTGCGGGCGGACTCGGCTATGGTAAATTGCATCCCCGCTGATGCAATGGCCTGGCGAAATGCCGGGACTGGAGCCTTCTTTTTGGAAATCCGTCGGCCTGTCACCATAAAGGGATCGTATCAATAAGCAATAGCAAACAACCGAAGGTCGGAGCAAAATTAATACTTACCAGACGGAACCTTCGGTCCGAAGCGTTTGAAGAAAGCAGCTCAGTCTCGAATCCCCACCATGTATGGTAGCACGCGAGCTACCCAATCCTCAATGCCGACGACAAGAAAGGGCGCACGCCTCTCAGCTGCACGAAAAAATCACGGATGAATAAAAAACAGAAAGAACGAAAGTAGATAACAAGCTTACGGCAACAACACCTACGGTTATAATTCCACTGCTCAAGAAATCCAGCAGGGTCCGGCACCAAGTGCTCCGTTCTGATGAAAAACTACTTGTGCCAAAACTTTCGGCTCGCCCTGTCATCCGTTCCAACTACCAACCCCCTGGTCCCGAGATGCCGCAAATGTATCATGGTACCTCTATGAAAGCTCGGGGAAAATAAATGCAAAAGGTGGCGGATGTCAACCTCACACCCAGCCAACTCCGCATACTTCGTCAGCATTAGAAAGATTTGATACAAGTACAGAGAATCAGCTGTGACATACAGACTTCATAAAACCGACAAAACTCCTCCGCCAGCGGAAGAAGAGGGAGGGTGTGACCAATCATGAAAGGATACACATAAAAAGCACCATACCCAGGTCTGTGGACCTCTACAATGTCCCTCCCAGCTAGAACCATCTCGACGTGAGGAGAAATGTGGTATGTGGACTGGAGTTCGTCTATTTGAGATAGCCCGGTTTTAGAAATCACCGGAATGGGAGAAGGTGCAGGTTCCTTATGAAAATCGCTCCTAGATGAAGGGTTTCTGGGTAGTATCTCCTCCACGGTAGGGAAACTATCACCCTCCTCAGTCGCGATATCCTCACCACCGGAAGGAGGGGCCACCGACAACGGAGTGGCATCGAAAACTTCATCGTTTGCACGAAAGGTTCAAGACATCTCGATAATAGAGGGTGTGCTAGTGAACCATAAGGGAGAGATGATGACTAAACAGGAAGATGGTAAGCAGAATCACAGAAATGAAGCTAAGAAACTGAGAAAGATTATCAAAGGAGAATAATGTACATACAAGGAAGGAGATGGCAAAATTTTCTATAAGAAACGAAACCCTCACCTATTTATAGGGATGGGTGGCGCGAGAGTCGAAGCAGAGAACTGTCGATGGCGCTAAAACCAAAGCGATAAGCACACAGACGCTGTCTCGGGAAGATGCGTAATGATGACGTGCATAGTGGTGACGTCACATTTTGATAATCACACCAACTAGGGTTCCGTAAGCTGTGTCGTTCTCTCGATCTTAGTCAACCCAATGCAATCTAATAGCCAAATTCTCCCATCACTGAAACGAATGATGTCCGCTTACCGAGGACGTGCGGGGCTACGACCTCGACAAGCGGAGGGACTAAGTGTATAGGTCCAAATTTGGTAGCCATGATAACAGATTAAGCAAAACATAGGATGAGGTTGACCACGACACAAAGACTGACGGCCGTCCAAATGAAGGCGGACGACTAGATGTGGACATGTGATATAGGATAGTAACGGTAACTTAAACTTAGAAATAGACAGGAAGAATATTCCTTTGGATATTCTTTATGTTGTACTTTTTAGGGTTTTTTGGGGAATACCCTTATATATAGGAGGAGATGGGGAACAAATGGGGATCTGCCCTTTTTGAGAATTGAGACATATTGTAAAGTCGAGAGAAGAATATACAAAAGAGTTATTTTATTCTCTTTATTCAAGCACATGTTATTCAATCTTTATCCACAAATTTCAAGATCCCATAACTGAGATTGATTACTTACTTTTCCACGTCGTCAGAGAAAGAGAACCCAATCATACAATCATTGGGTGACGATTCCTTTATACTACAACCCTTAGCATTCTCACATTTATTATACATTTATGATATTACATGTCATGCCATTCATAGCATATTAAATTCGCTATTTACTGTTCTCAGCTCTAACTCGTCATACAAGAACTCTATTTTGTTTGATCTAGGATTTATTAAGTTCTAGTGAGATTCACCCTATTAATTTATCCTTGATTGATTTGGTAATTATTTGCTAAAAGACTTTTTAATAAGGCATGCGAAATGCAAATTCAAATTAGTCAAGTGAATAGATACGTTAAACGAAATAGTAACTACTCTTGAGATAATATATTTAGTCAATTTAAGTGAAGATAAACTTTGACTTAGCTTACTTCCCTTTCACTTCAATTTGGACTAAATAATTCCAAGGAGAAAAGCTTTTAATAATATGGTTGTGGTCTGATATTGCGCGTGACTATCTCCGCTATAAAAAGAATTTTTTTTTTTTGTAAAGCAACTACTAGAACTAAGTAGGTTTTTTACATATGTATCAACGACTTTTATTAGCTGTAGCAAAAACGAAATAATTTATTGCATTTTCTCCTAAATTTTCTAGTTAAATTATTTTATTATTCAATAATGAGCCACTAGAACTATGTATTTATAGCATGCACTTATGCACATACACTTATATAAAAAAAATTCCAAAGAAAAAAAAGAAAATTAAGAGTATGCGTGCTCATTTCACACCTAATAAAAATGTAGAGGGAATGATTATATACTCCACGAGACTTGGCGTCATACTTACTAAAAATGGAAGCAATGATGAAAACAGTGTATTTCTGTCTGATGTAATATGTTCAAAGTTTAATGCGAAAACGTTATCTACTCCAATATTCTCATTGTACTCTGGCAATGTCATCATTATTACAATTTAATTTGACCAAAGAATGACCATAGAAAATCAATAAATATTATAGTTGGAGATTAATTGAAATATCTTTACATTAATTCGTATGCCCTTCTCATACCTAGGACGCGCACAACTGCAAGTTTTGTTTTTAGTTGATCTTTATAATTACATAATATGGATTTTTGATATATATATATATATATATATATATATATATATATATATATATATATATATATATAGTCACATAAATTTTAAATTAAGGATGAGCTAAGCGTTAACATTGTTTTGGAAAATGCAGAAAGAAAAGGAAGAAAATAAGAAGCTGCACAAAATTTTCATTTCTCTAATTAACAAAAAAATAAAAAACTATATATGCTAACTGTTTATTTTCACATTAATTATCAGTGTATTTTAATATGTTATAATATGTTATTTACTTCATTTTTCATATCACCACATCTGACTTGATATTAGTAATTATCTTAATACCCGTCATTTCACAAAAAATTACACCAAAAAAGAAAACAGAAAAACAGAAAAACCAACAGGGAGGCATTGAGACAATTTCGGTGGCTGTAAATTCTGAATCTCGTAGTTACAATATTAGCTTCTACTATATTTTAGTATCCTCTTAAAATATCATCTGTATTGATAATTGGAATTTAGCTCGAAAAACTACAAAATGACACAGAGCTCTACACATTCTGGTTACAAGCAGCATACAGCCAATTCTACATATATACAAATACATATTTTAAAAAGTACGTATTCCTTTAAAAATTAAATATCTTATGATAGAGAACCTTGTATCCTTGAACAACGGTAAAATTATTTTCGCGTGGCCTTAGTGAGACCTCTAGACCTAGAGGTCACGAGTTTGAGCCATGGAAACAGTCATTAATATTTGCATTAAGATAGACTATTTGCATTATCACATCTCTTGAGTTGCGACTCTTCCTTATACCCTACGTAAATACGAGATACTTTAGGCACCGGATTGCTTTTTTTAGACAGAGAGAGAGATCAAAACAAAAAGGTGGCCCAGCAGCTAAATCTATGGCTGACCGACTTTGAAATATAACAACATAAAAATGAAAGGACATTGAAGAAGAAAAATTGCAAGAGAGAGAAATTAGAGAGAGAAGTGTGTTTTTTCTGTGTGTGTGTGTTGGTTAGAAAAAGAAAGGAAATATTCTCTTTTGCTTTCATGGTCTTTTTTTGGTGTTTTCTTTTTAAATCACACAAACTTTTCTCCAGCTAATCTCTCCTCTTCAGAAATCTTAGCTGTGATACAAAGCCAAGAAAACCTTCACGCAAGTTTGAAATAAGTCTTAGGTTCTTTGTTTTTTCTTGGTGTTTTAAAGATTCAAAAGTTAGTGTTTTTGTTTGTTGTTTGGCTTTACACTTAGCTTATTCTTACTTTTGTTCTTTTGGAACAATCTGAAACTTCTGAGATTTGAATAATACCAAGTTTTTTTTTATCTGTTTGTATTTGGAAAAAAACTTAAACTCTTTGAGTTAGCTTTGTTTTTTAGCTCCACTGCTTCTTTAGTTGCCAAAAACAAAAACCCTTTATATCAAATGATGTCTGGTGATGTTTTTTCAATTCCTTCTTCTGTCAAAGGTGTAGCACTACCTCATCATCCTCAAGATGTATTACTTGAACCAAACCCTAACCCTAAAGCTAATTCTTCTTCCAAGAAAAGAAGAAATCTTCCAGGTACACCAGGTATACAAATTAACTATTCATTTACAATAACATATATATATATATATATATATATATATATATATATATATATATATATATATATATATATATATATAGTCTCTTGCAGAAAGGCAGGGTAATACTGCGTATAATAGACTCTTGTAGTCCGGCCCTTCCCTGAACGCCGGGCATAGCGGGAGCTTAGTGCATCGGGCTGCCGATGTTCTTGTTATAGTACATGACCAAGAGCTTTTTTTTCTTTTTATGTTGACAGATCCAGATGCTGAAGTTATTGCACTATCACCAAAAACACTGATGGCTACAAATAGATTTTTATGTGAAATCTGCAACAAAGGTTTTCAAAGGGACCAAAACTTGCAACTTCATAGGAGAGGACACAATCTACCATGGAAATTGAAGCAAAGGAATAAACAAGAAATAGTGAAGAAGAAAGTATATATATGTCCAGAAAAGAGTTGTGTACACAATGATCCTTCACGTGCACTTGGAGATCTTACTGGTATAAAGAAACATTTCAGTAGAAAACATGGTGAAAAAAAATGGAAGTGTGAGAAGTGTTCAAAGAAGTATGCAGTTCAGTCAGATTGGAAAGCACATACTAAAACTTGTGGTACTAGAGAGTATAAATGTGACTGTGGAACTCTTTTTTCCAGGTAATTAATTTCCCTTAGATTGGTACTATGTAACATGTTCTTGTTTAGGAATATTTGTTTCAAACTGAAATAATTGCTAGCTCATTCATTCATAGGAATTAAGTAGTTTAATTCAATGTCTTTGTTCTGATTCAATTTATTGCCTCCTCCTGAGTTCTGAGTTCTGACCACAAATTATCAGCTATTATTGTTTGATATTCCATGCGTCTATGTGACCAGGAGGTCAAGGGTTCAAGTCGTGTAAACAAATCTATTGCAGAAATGCATATAATAGATCCTTGTGGTCCGGACCTTCTCCTGACCACGCGCATAGCGGGAGCTTAGTGCACCAGTCTGTCCTTTATTCCATGTGTCTGATATGCCTTAATTTAATGTTGGGTTTTCTGTTTTTTCTTCCATTTTACAGGAAAGATAGTTTCATTACACACAGAGCATTTTGTGATGCTTTAGCTGAAGAGAGTGCAAGAATCACTTCAGTGGGAACAAACAACTTGAACTTCAACCAGCAACCCAATTTAGTTGGTGGAATTTCCCAAATTGGGACAGGTTTTGCACAAGATTTTAGTGGTATGACAAGTGGGAGTTCTCTACATCACCAGCAACAAAAGCCAAGATTATCACTTTGGTTAAATCAAGTTAATAATAATTCCCAACTCAATAATCCTCTTCACATGTCAACACCAAGTTCAAATCTTTTTGCTTCCTCCAGTTCAACTGGAATACCAGATCATATGGTCCAAATGCAATCTCCTAATAATGTCTTTGGTAATCAAATGCAATGGGCAATTGACAAGAATACTGTAGCCACTACCCCTGCCACTTCAATGTCTGAAACCTTATCTTCTATGTATTCTGATAATCAAAATCAACACCCAAAATCTTCAACACCAATGTCAGCTACTGCACTTCTTCAAAAAGCTGCCCAAATAGGTTCTACCAAAAGCAACCCAACTTTCTTTACAAACACTTTTGGTGTAATGAACTCTTCATCTTCTTCCTCAAACACACAAATGTTCAACACTTTGTCTCAAAACACAAGTGAAATGCACCAAGTTTTTACCAAACAATCAGAGGATTACAACCCAACAGATAATGGTCTCATTAATGGGTGTCCAAATATGAGTTCATCAGCTAATACTAAAGCAATCAATTTCAATCAGGCATTAATGCAAACAGGTGGCATGCAAACTCAAGCTGTTTCGTTCAACTATGATAATAGTCTGACCAGAGATTTTCTGGGCATGGGAAATGAAGGGGGTCGTCCATTTTTGCCGCAAGAGCTGGCTAAGTTTGCTTCAATGACTTCAGCTATGGGATTAAGCCATTACAGTAGCGGTCACTAGCAATATGTCTTTTCACTTATCTTTTTTTTTTTTTGCATCAGAAAATACAATAATGTAAAATGTGAACCTTATCTTCAAGCTGGCTGGCTCATCGTTTTTTTTTTTTTTTTAGCATTAATTTGGATATGTTTCCTCTTGAAGATAAAACGCTTCCCCCACTCCCCCACTACCCCCAACCCCAACCTAAAAAAAAAAGGAAAAAAGAATATAACTTAGTAGTCTAGCATATTCAGAATTTAAATTTAGTTTTAGCATAGTACTATTCTTTTGTTTTCTTGTGACATTATAAATTTACTATAAATATTTTTTAACTTATAATAGTTGAGTTTGAAACAATAGTTATAGACATATTACCAATCAGGATTGCGGTGGAGCGGTAAATACTACTTCATCCTTAATCAGAGCTATCGGGTTCGAGTTTTAGGTATGGAGTCACCTTTGTTAGGTAGCGCTATATAAAATTTTCTGTCGTGAATCTGAATTTAGCCAGGCCTCAATATACGCAAGTATCGGGCACTGAGAAGGAAACCTAAAAGAAACAGTTATAGACATATTGACTGCATACTTTAATCTAACCTCTAATTTTGGAGGAACGTAAACTAATTTTCTTTTCCATTTAAGGGATGGAAATAGTGCAGGCTATGCTAATCCTCCCAATATATATCTCTAAAAGTTACTATGAAAAAAATGGGGAAACACCATTTTTCGCGTGCCGTCGAAATTATTTATATCCAATAATCATAAAAGTGTATAAATTTATATATAACATAATATATATATATATATATATATATATATATATATATATATATATATATATATATATATATATATATATATATATATAGGTTATTATATCGAAAGCGGCTATATATAATCGTTTTCCAAAACAAAAAAAATCAAGTAAACAAAGATGAAACTGATGAGAATTGAATTAATGTTAGACATTAAAAAATTTTCTAAGAAGATTCAAATTTAGTTATATGTAAAATAATAATGGTAGACACATATACACTATTTTTTGGCGAAAAATATTCAATTAACTACACTCTCCTGATTTGAATCCTAAAATAAGCTGCCTGACCTACTATGCGATAAACCAAGTTAGGTCTTATTAGTGCCAGAAGCTTGAACGTATGTATTGCTAAAAAGTTATTATTCAACCATAATATAAGAAGCTCTTTTTTTTTGTTGAAAAATAGTATTTAGAATTTGAATTATATTTATATATGCATAACACTTGAAAAAATATGCTGTTGTGTGAGTGGGGAAAGTTTTCGAAAAATTCATTTTTGAAAAATTTCCAAAAGCTTACAAAATCTCATGAACAAACATATTTTTAAAAGAAAAATAATCAAAGAATAGAAAAAAAAAAAATCTACAGACAAACGGGTCCTAAAACTATTTAATGTCCTCTTGCAACCAACTAGTTTAATTATTGGAGTATTTAAGATTGTTCATTCTCTATTATATTAGAGAAAAGCAGAATAAATCTTAACTACTCATTCTTAGGCCTAATTTCCCCTTGCATAAGAATAATATAATATTAAATTTCGGACAAATTCAAGATTGTGGGGTCTAGCAAATTAACGTGGGACCTTTATGTCGAGAGTTGGTGACAAAAAAGTAGCCATGCATATTCTTTATTTTACTACGTGTTGGTTACTCTAATTTTATCTTTCAAGTCTATGCAAAGACCCTAAATATTTTATTTATGTATTTATTTTTCCTACGAACTTAGTCCTTTCTTATTAGATAGGAAAGGACATAATTGTAGCCTTTTTATTTAGAAAAAATAGGGCACAAAAAACCATGAATATAAGTGTTGACTAGTTGTCAAAATGATTAATGAAGTAGTCAACGTTGGTGGGTTTTACACTTTTACAGAAAACTTTTTGATTATTTGATTTGATTAGTCTTTTAGCTGCAGCTCGTCACTTGCCATAGGCACCTAGTTTGTTTCTTTTTCTTTTTTATTTTCTTTGTATAATTTCCTTTGTGTCCATGCCATCTTCCCGCGATCGATTCCTCATCGCCTAAAATTTGGTGGGTCCATAAAAAAATATCTAATAAACCATAGTTACTGCTTCTCATTTTTTGGCATGTAGAATCATAAGACAAGAATTCATTATTTGATTCAAAATTAAGATGTTTTAGGATTATAATTTTGAGATAAAATAATATTAAATTTAATTAATATTTTCAAATAAACATAAGATAAATTTAATGTTAGATTGCATTGGGATAATCCACCTAATCCCTTAAACCAAATAGCTCCTCAAAGAGTTATGGTATTAGTTATTTTTTCTTCTTGGAAAATTGAGACCTCAAGCATATTCATTCATATCTTATTCTCCAGAGACGAATATTAAAATAATCAAAAAAATTATTTTCGTAGATAAAGATAACTAACTTCAATTATCAGAATAATATTTATCACATCATTCATGGAATTTCTAGAGAATAATTTCAAAAATAAATTAATGCAACCTTTGCTGAATATACTGCCTGCTTCACCATTGCAGTAACTTTGTTCAAATTATTTGTAGTTGCATAAATAAAGAAAAGGTTGCTTTAAAAATACTCTAGCATAATAAATATCGATCATTTTGCGTCAAAAAATTATACTGCATATATAGATAAAATATTAAGTATATTTTAGAGATATATAATATATATTATCAGGGAAAAAATTTCAATGAGATCAGTACTTTTGTAACTATTAATTATCAAATCAATTGACTCATGAGTGAGTCTAACCAAAGAAGATTAAAGAAAAATCTACCAAAAGGTGGTCTAAATCTTGACTAAAGTTTTACTTAAGTAAGAAAACTGTGGTAACCACTGACCACCTTAGGTTTAATTGGAACTAAGGCAGAATATTAGGTAATAATCCTCGGAAACTGCATGGTACTTTTTTCCATTTTTTCAAGTTTAAGATAGACCATTATATATCATGTCGCGATAAAGATTGGTTCAACAAGTTAAAAGTTCGCTCCTCTCTTAGTTAAGGAAAGAAATAGAGAATTCATGTACTTCATTATTTCCTGCGAATCTATTATATCATTAGTTTTTCTTTGATTGTGATTATTCATGTGACGTTACTATACCGCTAAGAAAACTTTTGATTTTTTTTTTAGTTTATTATGTATATGTAACCATCCATAAAATTGGAGTTAATTAATAACCTAAGATATAAAATATATTACATAAAACATTTTTTACACTCAAAAAGGACATAGACCATTAGTAAATGGGTTGCAATCTAAACCACTGCTCGAGTTTGAAACTACACTAGAATCCTGGAACAGTTTTTAGTTTTTCAAGGTATAACTTTTTTCCTCTAGGCTTGAGAAATGAGAAGATCTACTTAGTGTAGGTTATTTTAATAATTATCCCTTTAATTGAAGCTTTATAGTTGATCCAGAAAATATAAGAATTGGTTCTTTATAGGAGTTTGAAGGTCAACGGTAAAAGATTAATATTCTTCTTTTTCTCTTCCTAGAGAGTACAAAAGGGCCAACTTTCTTGAAAATGTACTATAGAAGAGATGACATTTTCTCGTAGGTTTAAGTAGGAATCCAAAGAGTACTTACATTTTCATTCGATCAATCGTCCAAATAATAATTACTACCTTCTAGTTTGACTCAATACGAATTTTAAGGAAAAAAAAAAAAGGCAGAATACATAGACAGACACTTAAACTATCAAAGAAAGTTCACTTGAACACCTCAACTAAGCCATTTTCCACTGAAACACTTTTACTATACTTTGACTGCACCAGTTTAGCACAAAACACTGACATGGCAAAAAGATTGTAGTTCACGACTCTTAGGCGCGTGATTGGATCTGATTTAATATTTTCCTTTTCTTTTTATCTGATTTAATATTTTCCTTTTCTTTTTATATTTTTCTCCCCAGAAGTTCATCATCACCCTCTCTCTCCTCCTCCACTATTCCGCTTCCTCCTCCATTGTCATGGACAAAAATAAGAGGAAAACCTTCCAAATATTGTAGGAATTTCGCTGGTACATAAAAAGAGAAAATTGTTGGCCCCTCCATTTATGTTGCTCTGTTCGATGATAAATTTGGGTAATATCAATTTGAAATTCTTGTTACCCGGTTCTTCAAAAATTCGAAGCTTTAAGAAAAATTAAAATTTTCATATTATTGCTGACAATATCACTTGATTTGTTTGTGGTTATTGGAATTTCATATAACTTGATTTGTTCTTGAATATACCAGCGAAAGAAGAACCTTGTGACGACCCGGCCCGTCGTCACGTGAGTTACCGCCCCGTTTCCCCCATATTATGTCCCTCCATGATTTAATATCAGTAATTGAGTTGATCGGGTAGAATTGCATTGGTTCTAGTTGGAAATATGGCAATTAGCCTTTTTGAAGGAAGCTTGCTTTGGAAAAAGTCAACCGGAAGTTGACTATGTAGTTAGAGGGCTCGGATGTGAGTTCCGGTGGTTCGGGTAGCTTCGGGGGATGATTTGTGATTTAGGAGTGAAGTCGGAATTGAATTTGGAGGTCCGGTGTAGAATTATGCTTGAATTGGCTAAGGTTGGATTTTGGCGAATTCCGGATGGTAGGTGAGATTTGATCCGAGGGTCGGAATAGAATTCCGAGAGTTGCAGTAGCTCCGTTAGGTGATTTTGGATATGCGTGCAAAGTTTCAGATCATTCGGAGGTGTTTAGGTCGGGTTTTAGATCAAATGCAAGTTTCGAAAGTTTTAGTTTAACTTAGGCTTGAATCCGTGGTAATTCGATGATTTTGGTGTTTATGATAGTGTTTTTATGTTACGAGCAAGTTTGAATGAAGTAATAGAACATATCTGTGCATTTGGTTGAGGTCCCGAGGGCCTCGGGGTGATTTCGGATGGCTAACGGGGAGTTTTGAACATGAAAAAGTGCAGCAGAAATTGCAGAGGAATTTTCCTCTATGCGATCGCGTAGGTATGCCTGCGATCGCATAGAAGGTTCAGAGGGGGATGAAGATTTGCTCTATACGATCGAGTATAGGGGTCTGCGATCGCATAGGTTGAGGAGATTGGGCAGTGCGGTCGCGTGGGAAGTAATGCGATCGCGTAGAAGGGGGAGACAGTGCTATGCGATCGCATGGCCTGTCCTTGCGATCGCGTAAGAGGAATTGAGGGCCTGGAAATTTTGGCCTATGCGATCGCAGGGGTAGTGATGCGATCGCATAGAGGTCGCTACAGTAATCTGGCAGAATGTTTAAAACCCTTATATCCGCGACCCACATTATTTTTCCACCATTTTTACTCCGCCAAGAGAGCTTTTTGAGCGATTTGAAGAGGGTTTTCAACGGGTATTGATTTGAGGTAAGTCTACTTGACTAGTAAAAAACCAGTTTTATGGAAGAATCAACACTCAAATTCATGAAAGTGGGTAGAAATTGTGAAGAACTAGGGCTTGGTTTTGAAAACGATTTTTAGGATTTGAAGGCCATTTGAGCTCCGTTTTCGGTAAACTTTATATGTACGGACTCGTGACGAGACGAGGAATCCGTTGGTGTGATTTTCGGAATTTTTCGAGAAGTGGGCCCGGGGCTCGGGTTTTACCAACTTCGTGAATTTTAGTACTTTTCGAGTATTTTTGATTGGGTTATGTTCTTTAACCCATATTTATGTATTCGTTGTGATTTTGACTAGATTCGACGCACGAGGAGGTCGATACGAAAGGAAAAGGCATTGCGGACCATTCTACGGCCGGTTAGAGGTGAGTAGTTGGTGTATATGATGGCCTGAGGGTTTTAAACCCTGGCTTATCACATTGTGACGCTATAGTAGGGCGTGACTCGCACCCCATGGCAGGTGCGGGATTGTTTATGACTGGGGATTGTGACTTGGTCCATCCCGAACAAGAATTTATCTATATTGGCGACTGATACGCACCCTGTATTGAATATATCTGGGCTTATTGCCGTGTTTGGGGCCTTGTGCCGATCTGTAGCATCCTTAGAGGATGAATGTCATTGTGATAGCATGCTTTGTATAATCATTGATCTCAGTCCTGTGTTTAATCACTGTTATGAAACGCTAAATCACTTTTCCTGAAGTTAAATATCTAAAGTGTATTCTTCTTAATAAATTAGAAATTGGGAAATTAATTAAATCTGTTACGTAACTCATATGCATATTGTGGACTGAGTATGGATCGGGCTGCACGCCGCAGCGAATGGTATGATTATATTGCGCTTGGGCTGAAGGAGCCCCTCCGGAGTCTATACACACCCCTAGTGAGCGCCGTCGACGTTAAATGGATCGGGCTGTACGCCACAGCGTGTTCATGTGCATTGCATTGCATCCTTACATTTTACTTGACTGTTATATTTGAAGTTGTTTTGCTGTTGGTTCGTAGTAGGTGTTGGACTGTTAGTTTTAGCTTTACTTTGTGGCACTTCGTGGATTTCTTATCTTCAGACATTTTATATGCTTATTACTCACTGAGTTGGTAGTACTCACCCCTACTCCCTGCACCTTGTGTGCAGATTCAGGTACTTCGGGAGCTTAGTTGAGCTAGCCGCTGGTTTCCAGAGTTCCAGGAGTGGTCGAGGTAGCTGCTATGACGTCCGTAGGACCCGACTCCTCCCTTATCCCTTTTTTATTACCGTACTTTAGAACATACTTATTTTGAGGATTCTTGACTCTGTATTAGTTAGAGGCTCTAGACTCATGACCCCAGGTCTTTGGGAGTTACAGTTTATGTCAGTATTTCGTATTGTTTTTAATTGAGTATTTCAACTATGAGTATTAATATTTGATTTTAAGTATCTGATTAATTGGTTTTGGGCTTTGTGCTCGGGTTGAGAGAGTAAATGGTCGGGCTTGCCTAGCATTAGTGTTGGGCGCCATCACGACCGGGTTTGGGGTCGTGACAAGTTGGTATCAGAGCCTAGGTTACTAGGCCTCATGAGTCATGAGCCGGTTTAGTAGAGTCTCGTGGAACGATACGGGGACGCCTGTATTTCTCCACGAGAGGCTGCAGAACCTTTAGGAAAAACTTCACTTTCTTGGAATTCTTCTCGTGCGTACTTGATTCAGCTTGAGATATACCTCTTGAAATTCCTTCCACACGTCAGTATGCGCACATGAGCGCTTAGTAGTATATGCGCCTTGATGGCTTGTGCTTCCTCGATCGAGGGGGGGGCGAGATGTAATCTCCGTGAGTTGATGTTGGGCCAGTCTGGAGGACATGAGGCCGGACCTTTGCTTATGGCTTGAGCACCAAGGTGCTGATTTTGTGAGCTGGAGTTATGAACTTATATGTTCAGTATTGTCCCAAATTGTGGGAATGGCTGCTGGATAGCTACGTAATGAGTATGTTGGTACTGTGTAGTGCGTATGACAGTGGAAGGTATACAAAAACATGAACTAAAGGTAAAGCTAATGGGTAATTGGCTTATGAGGGGAAACAATTTGTTATACTAGTTAGATATGTCTGGGAGCTAAGATCGCTTCTGTAAATGTATTATGACGAAATCTATGTCGAGGAGCACACCGTGAAGGTCGAAAACATTAAGGAGAGAATATGTTCTTACTCGGTTGAATATCCCAATAGTGGAGGGTCGAAAGGTATCTTCTATGTGTTATGATTCGAATAGGTGTTGTGAGACGACCCGGCCCGTCGTCACGTGAGTTACCGCCCCGTTTCCCCATATTATGTCCCTCCATGATTTAATATCAGTAATTGAGTTGATCGGGTAGAATTGCATTGGTTCTAGTTGGAAAATATGGCAATTAGCCTTTTTGAAGGAAGCTTGCTTTGGGAAAAAGTCAACCGGAAGTTGACTATGTAGTTAAAGGGCTCGGATGTGAGTTCCGGTGGTTCGGGTAGCTTCGGGGGATGATTTGTGATTTAGGAGTGAAGTCGGAATTGAATTTGGAGGTCCGGTGTAGAATTATGCTTGAATTGGCTAAGGTTGGATTTTGGCGAATTCCGGATGGTAGGTGAGATTTGATCCGAGGGTCGGAATAGAATTCCGAGAGTTGCAGTAGCTCCGTTAGGTGATTTTTGGATATGCGTGCAAAGTTTCAGATCATTCGGAGGTGTTTAGGTCGGTTTTGATCAAATGCAAGTTTCGAAAGTTTTAGTTTAACTTAGGCTGAATCCGTGGGTAATTCGATGATTTTGTGTTTATGATAGTGTTTTATGTTACGAGCAAGTTTTGAATGAAGTAATAATAGAACATATCTGTGCATTTGGTTGAGGTCCGAGGGCCTCGGGGTGATTTCGGATGGCTAACGGGGATTTTGAACATGAAAAGTGCAGCAGAAATGCAGAGGAATTTTCCCTCTATGCGATCGCGTAGGTATGCCTGCCCGAAATCGCAAAAATAGGAAAAAGGTTTCAAGAAAGGGGGGGGGGAAAAAAAAAAAAAAAAAAAAAAATAAAAAATTTGGGAAAAAAAGAAAATTTTTGGGCCCTCCCCCCCTTAACCGAAATTCGAAGGTTTTTTTAAAAAAAATTTTAGGGTCCTGCGATCGCATAGGTTGAGGAGATTGGGCAGTGCGGTCCGCGTGGGAAGTAATGCGATCGCGTAGAAGGGGGAGACAGTGCTATGCGAATCAGCATGGCCTGTCGCCTTGCGGGCAGAATACATAGACAGACACTTAAACTATCAAAGAAAGTTCACTTGAACACCTCAACTAAGCCATTTTCCACCGAAACACTTTTACTATACTTTGACTGCACCAGTTTAGCACAAAACACTGACATGGCAAAAAGATTGTAGTTTACGACTCTTAGGCGCGTGATTGGATCTGATTTAATATTTTCCTTTTCTTTTTATCTGATTTAATATTTTCCCTTTCTTTTTATATTTTTCTCCCCAGAAGTTCATCATCACCCTCTCTCTCCTCCTCCACTATTCTACTTCCTCCTCCATTGACATGGAGAAAAATAAGAGGGAAATCTTCCAAATATTGTAGGAATTTCGCTGGTACATAAAAAGAGAAAATTGTTGGGCCCTCCATTTATGTTGCTCTGTTCGATGATAAATTTGGGTAATATCAATTTGAAATTCTTGTTACCCGGTTCTTCAAAAATTCGAAGCTTAAGAAAAATTAAAATTTTCATATTATTGCTGACAATATCACTTGATTTGTTTGTGGTTATTGAAATTTCATATAACTTGATTTGTTCTTGAATATACCAGCGAAAGAAGAACCTGGAATATTTGTTCTTGTTCTTGAATATACACGGCCCCCCCAAATTTTGGTAAAGAAGAACTTGGAATATTTGTGGTCATTCACACTTGATTTGTTCTTGAATTTCATAGATGTGGGTTGGTTGATTTTGACCCAAAGATAGTTTGTGGTTATTGGAATTTCTATGGACAATTTTGTTCTTGAATTTTAAGAAAATGTGATATCCGGTCAATTTACACCATGTGAGCGTTACCAAGCTTCACTGTAAACACCCAGATCTGAAGGAATTTTGAACCCCAAAAAACATTGACATAAAATTCTTCCTTCCCCAGCTCTGAAAAACGTGTCAGTTTTTAATTGGTTAGATTATTCATGCTGGAAGCGAGTGAACACACGCGTCAAAACAAATTATAAGCTCTGGTCGGACGTGTTAAACTGGTGCAGTCAAAGTATAGTAGAAGTGTTCCGATGGAAAATGGCTTAGTTGAGGTGTTCAAGTGAACTTTCTTTGATAGTTTAAGTGTCTGTCTATGTATTCTGCCAAAAAAAAAAGACTTTTGAAACTTATGATATTAAAAGCTTAAGGGGTAAAAGTTTTGTGGGTCCATGATATTTATGTGATTAGTATAACTTCTTATTAATGATAAATTTTACACACCGTATTGGGGTAGGTTGGATGAAGTGGAGGTTAGCATCTGGAGTATTGTGTGACAAGAGAGTGCCACTGATACTCAAAGGTAAGTTCTACAAAGCGGTGGTTAGACCGACCATGATGTATGTGGCTGAGTGTTGGCCTGTTAAGAACACACATATCCAAAAGATGAAGGTAGCAGAAATGAGGATGTTGAGGTGGATGTGCGGGCATACTAGGCTGGATAAGATTAGGAATGATGATATTCGGGAGAAGGTGCGCGTGGCCCCATTGATGACAAGATGCGGGAAGCGAGGCTCAGATGGTTCGGGCATGTTCAGAGGAGAAGCCCAGATGCTCCGGTAAGGAGGTGCGAACGGCTGGTTGTGGAGGGCACGAGAAGAGGTAGAGGGCAGCCTAAGAAGTATTGGGGAGAGGTGATCAGGCAGGATATGTCGAGGATCCAGATTTCCGAGGACATGGCACTTGACAGGAACATGTGGAGGGCGAGTATTAGGGTTGGAGATTAGGAGGTAATTGAGTCTTGCCTTACGTCATTTCTTTGAAAGACTAGTTTGGTAGGGATACTATTTCGTTTTTGCTTTGTATCTTTCTTCTGGCTTTCATGTTGTTCCTATTTTTTCTATGATTTCTCTGGTGTTACTGATATTGTCTCCTTTTGTCTTTTTGTCTTGAGCCGAGGGTCTTTCAGAAACAGTCTCTCTACTCCCTCGGGGTAGGGGTAAGGTCTGCGTACACACTACCCTCCCCAGACCCCACTAGTGGAATTTTACTGGGTCGTTGTTGTTGTTGTTGTTATTAAGGGTAAAATAAGTAAAAGAAAGAGTTTAAAGTTGAATTATTTCCAATTGTAGAAATGTGTCATTCTTTTTGGAACGGATTAATAAGGAAAGTGTGTCATCTAAATCGAAACAGAGAGAGAATAACTTAGTGTAAATACAAATTACTGCTCCATCTGTTCTAATTTATGTGTACCTTTTTGCTTTTTGAGAGTTAATTTAACTAATTTTTAAACCTAAATTGGGTTATATTAATCTCATCCAAAGGCTGTATTTTTTTCTATTTTCACCTCTATGCACCGGTAAAACTCACCCCAAAAAACATAAAATGTTAACATATCCAGCGTAATATTTTTATGAGTCAGAATAATATCCACCAATCCACAGTCAACAGAAGTTGCTGACTTGTTAGTTTGTAATATTTTCTTAACTACCTTCGTAATTACAACAACAATAAACTCAGTGTAATCGTACAAATGGGGAGTCCATTACTCAAATGGTCACTCAACTATCCCAAATTATCTCCTAAAGTCATTTACTTTCGTTTGTAACAACAAAGTCACTGAACTATGCCAATTGCACTCAGAAAGTCACTCAACCACATTTTCAAATTTTGGATTGTCATATACCTATTTTACCCTCTAAATTATAAACATTATTTTCTTTTTATTTATTTTTTTTAAACTTTTTAATATTATAATTTTCCCTTTTTAATTTATATTATGGACTTACCTATAGAATAAATAAATATTATTTATAAATTAAAAAATTAAAAAGTATTTAAACATATATAATGCTGGAATAACAAAATAATGAGCATAGTAAAAAAAATTAATTAGAATAATTTGCTAGTAATAATAATTTTAGTATTAACAACAAAAATTTAAAATTTATTTACACAATTAAGAATGAAAGAAAATAAAGGCTTTAAATATATATTCCATGCACGTAATATAAAAATAATTATTTAAATAAAGGTATTTTTATAATATACATTATATATTCTTGAAAATTATGCTAAATTATATTATTATGTTTCTACCAACTTTTCAACGACACAAAGTTATGTCACCGGATAGAAGGGACTATCTGTATAGGGTAAAATATGTTATGGTAAGTCGTGCATGGAATATATACAATATAATTGAGCATAATTTTCAAGAATATATAATATATCTTATAAAAATACTTTTATTTAAATAATTATTTTTATATTACGTGCATGGAATATATATTTTACAACCTTTATTTTCGTTCATTCTGAATTGTGTAAATAAATTTTTGAATTTTTGTTGTTAAAACTAAAATTATTATTACAAATAAATTATTCTAATTAGTTCTTTTACTATGCTCATTGTTTTGTTATTCCAGCATTAGTGATGCTTAAATACTTTTTATTTTTTAATTTATAAATTATATTTATTTATTCTATAGGTAAGTCCATAATAAAGATTAAAAAGGGAAATCATAATATTAAAAAGTTTTTAAAAAAATAAAAGAAGATAAATATTTATAATTTAGAGGGTAAAATAGGTATTTGGCAATCCAAAATTTGGAAAATCTAGTTGAGTGACCTTCTGAGTGCAATAGGCATAGTT
>NW_017670416.1:699040-721827 GCF_001879085.1 Nicotiana attenuata
GATTTGAAGGAGACCATTTGCATATTTGGAAAGAGGGTGAAAAGGGGAAGCTGGGGTGTTATTTTGGTGAAGTTTGGAGATTCTCCGCCGCCGTGGGCGATTTCCGGCGGCGGAGCACGGCGGGGAACGGTGGAGGCGTGGTGGGGAAAGGCGGCGTTACAGGGAGTGGTTGTACGAGGAGGGAGAGAATAAAAAATTATATTCTATAGATACCTTTTAATGTTTATAGCAAAATATCTAATTTTGGTTACCTCCTACCCCTAAGCCACTAAATACGTTTTTTTTTAAAAATTTCTCTCTCTCCTTTTTCAGATTTTTCTCTCACATAATTACCGTATTTCACATAAACATCTCACTCCACGTTCTTTCTCTCTCTACTTTGATACAAGCCATTCTCTTCCCCCATTCCCTGAAAACCTAATGCTCAAACTTAAATTTCCTCTCACCCACATCGCCTATTTCTTTCCCATTCTCAGTCTCCACCCTAATTTCATACACACCATCTGCATTGTATCTCTCAATTGTCGTTATTTTTTGCTATAAATAGTTGCGGTAAGTATTTAACTTGTTAGAATTTTGCTATTTTTGTTTATTGAATTCTCATTATTCACACTTAATATCTCTACTCACCATTATTATTGTATTCAACAGAAATCTTGAGATTTTCTCCCACTGTCAGATTCAACATCCCACAAGAAGGTTACCAGAGTTATACCCACCAAAGTACTCAATTTCGATGGGCCCTCTTTCTCTTTGCATATCACTCAAGCGGAAATGGAATTTGCAGGTTCAGCAGCAAAAACGGCAGCGGAGAAGAGAACAAAATTACGCAACGACACTTTGAAACAAGCCCAAGTTGAGAAATCATTGAAAGAAACAACACTTCCCGTTGCGGAAAAAAGAAAAAAACCTATGGCTGAAGCTTCATGTGTCAAGGGAAAGGGGGTCGTTGCAAGTAAAAGCTCGGATACACAGGATGAAAAGGTAATTTTTGATGTATTCCTCTGTATTTGAGTCCTCATACACTGATTATTACCTTCATCAATAGGGTTTTAATGTTGTATGTTATTGTATATATATGTGCGCAATAGTTGATACATAGCTTCCTCATCTTTGTTGTTGATTTGATTTATATGTATGTTGATGTATTCATAATACGACGAAGTTTAATTCACTATATTTATACTTAACAAAATGACCTTTGCATATCGTATTTATATGTATTCAGAAGTATTCAAAAATTCCATCAATGATTTTGTACTTATTGCATAGAATTTTGCATGTGTGTATGTAAATGTATTTATATGTATATAAATTTTGGCTTCACTGATTTGTATGTTGCATAATGCACTTAGATGTATTTAGATGTATTCAAAAAGTACATTCACAGTATTTTGTACTTACTACACTGACCTTTTCATATTGTATATAGTTGTGTTAATAAGGATTTTCAAAGTTCCCTTCACTATTTTGTACTAATTACAATGTCTTTTATTGTTGTATGTGGATGTATTATATATATACATCTATTTCTATCACCGATTTCTTACTCCAGTGTATTATGCATCAGTTCACTATTTTTCTACTAATTGCAATATCTTTTATTGGTGTATGTGGATGTATTATATATATACATTTCTATCACTGATTTTTTACTCCAGTGTATTATGCATATTGTATTTAGTTGTATTTATATGTATTCAGAACAATTATACTATGAAATATGTATTGATGTTGACATTTGAAATCTTTTTGTATGCAGGAAATTAAGCTATTTGTGAAACAACTGCCTATTTTTTCACAGCATATCAGTTCATATACTAACACAGACATAGTCTCCGACCTCAAAGAAAAACTTACTCCAGAGCAGTACAAACGACTGGGTACAACTTGTTTTGGAAGTTTCCTTGAAATGAAGCGTTGTGAAGTCCAACATCAATTGTTCAGGTGCTTCATGGTTCTGCAGTTAGGAGGAAGTCATGATGATGTATTTTCGATATACGTCAATGGTACAACATTATCTTTCTCAATAAGGGAGTTTGCGCTTGTCACTGGTCTCAATTGTGTTGACGACCCTGATGATTTTGAGTTTAATGAAAAGGTGCCTAACCGGATTGTTGAGACATACTTTGGCGGTGCAAATCTTGTCAAAAAGAAAGATTTGTTGACATGCTTTGCTGAGAAGAATTGGGGTCATGACAACGATGGGGATGCCATCAAGATAGCTGTGTTGTATTTAATACACACTTTCATATTTTCATCCGAGAAGAACAGCACAACCATCCCAAGACTACATTTTAACTTGGTCGAGAGTGGGAGATATTCTGATTATCCATGGGGTATAAAAGCATTCGAAAACCTTATAAAATCTATTAGCAAGAAGATGGATTCTCAGAAGAAGTACTATAGGATAGCTGGAATGCCTCTCGCTATGCAAGTTTGGTTTTACGAGTGCTGTTCAAATGTTGATCCCAAAATTGCATTGCGAGTTGATAATCGGGTACCCAGAATAATCAATTGGAGATCGACCTTCAACTAGCCAACCTATGCTTATCTGATGAACGGCATGTTCAATGACCAGGGAAACATGGTAATTTACTATTTGTTAAGTGGTTGTTATTTTTTTTTAGAATATATTTCTGTTAGTCAATACAGTTGCATACAGCCTACATTTGCATACAACCTACATTTGATTTCAGATTTGCATACAGCAATGGTAGTTCACTTTGAGTGCATTTCGTTTTTCAGATTGTTTACTATGACATCCAGCCAAACGATATAGAGCTTGCTGTTATTCAGATTCCTCCAGTAGGCGTTGATGTAGAGAACAGTCCTACTCCTACTCATTTAGACAAGTCCGCAGAGGATTCGGATGACTTTACTCCTACACCGCATCTTCAGTCTAAAAAGAAACATGCTGCAAGTGTTAGTCCATCTTCATCACCGCCCCACAAAAAGCGCAAAGAACAGATTATATATCCCTCAAATGCAGAGACTCAATCAAAGGTTCCTCATGTTGGCGTATCGAAAATAGCACAAAATGTATTGCATGACAAGAAGCCGGCAGATTCTAAAACTGATGAAGTATATTCTTTGAGGAAAGATCTACATTCATTCAAAGAATATGTGAGATTTTTATGCACATATTAAACATTACAGTTTAGTGCTTAACATTCATATACTTTTGGGGAACCTCTCTAATTATTTCTATATTGATAAGGTGATGGGCGAGTTCACGTCTCTGAGATCATTGATCATTGAAAACTTTAAGAAGGTTTCTGAACATCTAGGAAAGGGTACACCAGAGAAAGAAAACCACAGGGAGACGTGATGATGGGATTCAAATGTCATCTGATGCCAACTTGCAAGATAATCCAAAAGGCCAAACACAGAGTTATATAGATGTCGGCGAGAATGTAGAGGTTTAACATTTTTTAACCTCTTTAGTATATGTTTATATCTCGTTTGTGCTCTTATTCAGATTAATCGTATATAAAACATCGCACACATTATGAAATACAAGTATATACATATTACATCAATATATTTAATTAATTTAACAATGTATACAGATGTACTTATTTGTATTCTGTTTTCTGACTGTATTTTTACCTAATACTATTGATCTTCGCGTGTTGTATGCAGATGTATTCATATGTATTAAATACATGAATTTATATATATTTACACTTGCACTATATAATCAAGTCAGAAAACAGTAGTTAGATGTATTTAAATACTGCCTCAACAAACAAGAAATTCACATTCAAACATGTATTATATTTACACGTATTTAGATGTATTCATAAACATGAATGAGTTTATGTATATAGGTCTTTTATGATACACTAACATAAATATGTATACATTTAACAGAATACAGATGTTAATGCTCTTTGTGTTGAGGTAAGAGTGGAGGAGAATACTACATCGGAGGTGCCGTGTAACATACCACCTATATGCCAAGAGGGTGTATCTAGAGAATTCCATGTATCACAATTTGAGCTGGACGACAAGTTTCTTCCAAGTCAAATTCCTGAAACTAGAATTGTGATACATCATGCAACAAAAAATGTTGAATCAACGCCATTACCATCTCATAGAAATCGGCGACCAAGTCGATGGTATTATTCGCCTTACGAGTCGAACTTCGACTCCGCCGGTTAGTGAATTATTAAACAAAAACAATGTTTTATAAAGTTATGATCTATTTTCCCATGGTATCTATAATTAAATATCTCTATTCACGACTTCAATGAACAATAGGTACCTCAGTAAAGTTGACTCCCATATTTGAAAAAAGACACCCATTTGAAGATGATTTAATATCGGGGCCACATCCTACATTAGTCATTCAGGAATACGAGAAATGGGTCCGTGATGGTCTTCTCGCTAGACATGAACAAAAGTGAGTTTTTTCCTTGGTATGTCTATTATGTATTTATATTTTTAAAAATGGATATAATATTTTTTTCCAATTCCTTGTAGAAGTGATTTGGAAGACCATTACAAGAAGAACAAGTCAACACTGCATATACTATTGGATTTTGGAGTTGATCAAGTCACTTCAAAAAATTGGTTTTACCTTCTCTCCTTTGACGGTAAACTATGGGATGACAATGTAAGGTATACCCCTTCCAAATCCAGTTTAATTCAATTTTTTTATGATTGGTTTGTCTAATTGTATAATTCACAATTTGAGCTCTCACACAAATTTTTATTATATTGTTCATTTGCTATGTAAACATACTGTTATTCATATGTCTTACATGATTTCTATGTATTTAACTGTATTCAGATGTATGGGTTACATATGTATTTAATTGTATGCATTTGTATTTATATTGTTCATGTCTATTCAAGTAGTATGTTCTCTTGATTAGTTTCTAACTATTCAAGTATTTATATTTATTTAGTTAACACAATGTATTGAACTGTATTCTGCATCAAATACATATATGTATTCGGCATTATGTATCTTAACAGGTGATGCCAACTTTTATTCAATTATTTTTTAACCTTTAATGTACAGAATTATGTCCATTCCATATGTTTTCAGCATCTGATACTTCTATATTCAGTTATTATATTCAGTTTGTTTTCCTTGATTTCATTCAATGTACTAACGCTATGTATTTAAATTTGTATATAGCATATTGATGTCATATTTTACTATTTGAGAAAGAAGGGCAAGTACAACCAAACAACCAACTTCAAGTATACAACTGTTGATTGAATATTCAAGACAAGAATCGCTGAAATCTTCGATAGGTATGCTGATACAGATAGTAATGCAAATGTAGCCAAAGAAGAGGATGTGGTATGTGAGTACATAAGGAGCTACAGATTGCTAGCTAATGTACCTTGGCATACTGTTGACAATGTCTTGATACCAGTCAACTTGAAGGACAAACTACACTGGATATTGGCAATTGTCTCATTTAAGGAGAGATGTATCAAAGTGTATGACTCATACAGATCTGCAGGTCATGATGCCTATGTAGCTTCTGAGATAGATAAGCTTTCTAAGCTTGTACCTCTGCATCTATCAATCAGTGGTTTTTACAGAGATCAGCAAGGCATAGATTGGTCTCATGACTCAACATACACTGAACTGATCCCTTTGATGTTGCTTTCACATCAAATCTGCCTCAACAAAAATCTGGGAGCATGTATGTATTCAATCCTCTTGCTTGTATCATTTATAAATCAAATAATATGAATTGTTTTTAATTGTTTCAATCTACATTTTCAGGGATTGTGGGTTTTATGTTGCGGCATACGCAGAGTTTCTGAGCACTCTTGGTGTGGTTCCACAAACAACATTTGATGCCAATTTACTCCGTCAAAGATATGGTGCTCTCCTCTGGGACTATGCTATGCGGAATAAAGACGCTGATTCCATAAGCGAGAACGAAGAACCCTCAAAGATTGTTAGGCAAATCCCAGCGTCAGATTCATCATTGAAGATAATGTTAGAGTAGTTTTAGGTAAATGTAGTTTTGGAAGGTAGTTTTATGTGAATACTGTTTTTTGAAATTGTTTTGGTGAAGATGGTGTTCAATTATGAAAAAACCATGTCTTCATTTTAATTATGTCACGACCCAAAATACCCCGGTCGTGATGGCGCCTATCACAATACTAGGCCAGCCCAAAAACAACACGAACAATACGGAAATCATATATAAATTCACCTTTCTAGCTAGATTAAGTCTCAAAGCTTTCAATTTTTAAAAATATTAAAGAAATACGTGTAATAAGTACGAAAATATATATCAACACAGCCCGAATCTGGTGTCACTAGTCATGAGCCTCTAAACACAATCCAACACTGTCTAATTAATACATGACCAGTCTGAAAATACAAAGTACTAGAATAGGAAGGAGAAAGGCAGGGCTGCGAACGCCGTGCAGCTACCTCGCAATCTCCGGATAGACTCTAAGAGTGCTGGAAGCTCTCACTCTGATGCTCGAGCACCTGGATCTGCACACAAGGTGCAGGGAGTAACGTGAGTACGCCAACTCAGTAAGTAACTAAAGTAAATGAAGTCTGAGTGTAGTGACGAGCATTTAAAATCATATGCATACTTATCAAGAAAAGTTCAGCAGAAATATCAAGTCAAAATCTGTAGTTCAATAGCCAATTATCTCGTAAAACTCCAGTTTCAATTAAAATCCTTTAAAAACATTTATTCAACATTTTTCAACAGAGGCTCAGTAATAAAGAGGAGTGAAAGCAGAAAAATGTCATAAACAAGCCCCTCGGGCAAGGTATCACTCATAAGTATAGCCTCTCGGGCAAGCCTCTCAGTTGCTCGTCAATCAGTACTCACACTCAGCACTCCAGCTCAATAGATATCTCATAATAATAATAATAACCGCAGCGGCGTGCAGCCCGATCCGTAATATATAGTCAACTACGCTCACTGGGGGTGTACAGACTCCGGAGGGGATCCTACAACCCAAGCGTCATATCGCTGCGGCTCGCAGCCCGATCCAATATATTGCTGCGGCGTGCAGCCCGATCCATATATATATATATATATATATATCGTTGCGGCGTGCAGCCCGATCCATAAATATATAAGTATCGCTGTGGCGTGCAGCCCGATCCATAAATATATATCATATAATCCTCACCATCCGGTCCTCGACCTCTCTCTCAGTCATTACCCTCACAGCCACTCGGGCATTTCAGTAAAAATCAGGGAAACTCAGCCGAAACAGTTTTCATATATTGAAAAATGGAGTAATGAAACCGAATCAACGATAAACAGGTAATATCATGACTGAGGATATGCTTTCAAATCAAAACAGTGTGAGGAAAAGTATTAAAATACTCCTAAGGGTCTAAACTGTTCGGCATAAAGGCCCCAAACATGGCATTTAGCCCAAGTTAACAAACCAACTTCTAAAACACATGGATATCATATACAATATATCAAAATATGCAACTACACAGTCGCGACGGGACGGACCAGGCCACAATCCTTATGGGTGCACGCCTACACGCCCGTCACCTAGCATGTGCGTCACCTCATTTATCAAAAGTACGACATTCCGTGGTTTCATACCCTCAGGTCTAGATTTACAATCGTTACTTACCTTAAATCGGATGAAATACTACACCGCGACGCCCTTGCCTCTCGACTCGGCCTCAACTCGCGTCGAATCTATCCAAGATTAGAATCATAACATCAATATATGCTAAGGGAACGAAGCCCATGCAAAAAGAATCAAATTATATAAAAAAAATCCCTCTAAATTGGTCAAACCCGACCCCCGGGACCACGTCTCAAAATTCGATAAAATCACATCAGTAGAATCCTTATCCTCCCACGAGTTCATACATACCAAATACATCAAAATCCAACCACAAACACCCCCCCCCCCAATTTTCTTCCTTAATTTCCACTAATACCATGATTAGACAATGGAAAAATGATCATAAACACAAGTGATGAAGCTTAAGTGGCTTACCCAATTGATAACCTTCGATTTCCCTTGAAAAATCACTGCCCTAGCTCACTTCCCGTCTTCAAAAATGGAGAAACTTAGCAAAATTTGCGAAGAGGGCCTTTTTATACCTTCTGTCCAGCGATCTCGCACCTGCGGTCCATATCCGCATTTGCGACGAAAATAACCGCACCTGCGGTTTCTCACTTAAGGCCAAACCTCCGCACCTGCGCTCCAGGCTTCGCACCTACGGGCTCGCAGGTGCGGTAAATCTTCCGCTCCTGCGGCTGACTCCACGCGCCTGGGACCATCGCACCTGCGGTCCCCAATCCGCAGGTGCGGAAACAACAGAAACAGCAATTTTGTGGTGCAAAACTCCAAGTCCAACTTTCCGACAACCATCCAAAACCATCCCGAGACCCTCGGGACCTCAACCAAACACGCCAACAAGTCACATATCATTATTCAAACTTATACCAACCTTCGGAACACTCCAAACAACATCGAATCATCAAAACACCCTCGGATTCAAGCCTAAGATTTCCAAAACTTCCGAATTCCGCTTTTGATCAAAAGTCTATCAAACCTCGTCCGAATGACCTGAAATTTTGCACACACGTCACAAATGACACAATGGACCTACTACAACTTCTGGAATTCCATTCTGACCCCGATATCAAAATTTTCACTACCAACCGAAAAGCGCCAAAATTCCACTTTCGCCAATTCAAGCCTAAATCTACCACGGACCTCCAAAATACATTCCGATCACGCTCCTAAGTCCCAAATCACCTAACGAAGCTATCTGAACCATCGGAATTCACATCCGAGACCTTTTTCACATAAGTCAATATCCGGTTGACTTTTCCAACTTAAGCTTACACAAAAGAGACTAAGTATCTCATTCCTCTATAAAACCACTCCGAACTCGAACCAACCAACCCGATACCACATAATACAGCTGAACAAGACATAGAGAAGCAGAAATGGGGGAAACAGAGCGGTAACTCATGAAACGACTGGCCGGGTCGTTACAAATTACTATATCCATAGTGTTTATATATGATCATTTCAAGTATTCAATCGATGTTTCATTGTTTTGTGCATCAGTATTCACACTTAATCTACAGGTTGTATTCATATGTATCCAACAGGTTATATTCATATGTATTCAACAGGGTGTATTGCTATGTAGTGAGATTCAGTCGTTTAGATTGTATATCCAAGTCAGAAACTGAATATTACAGGTTTTATAAGTATGAATACAGATGTATATTTATATTTTTTAAACAGGTTATATGCATACTTATACAACAATGTACGTAATTGTATTTATTTGGTTGGATTTGTATATTCAAGTCAGACACAGTGTAAAACACATTTGTATTTTCGATGTATTCAATAGGGTATATTAGTATGTAATCAGATTCAGTCGTTTGGATTGTATATCCAAGTCCGAAACTGAATAATACAGGGGCTATAAGTATGTATTCAGCAGATTGTATAAGTATGTATTCAACCTGTTGTATTTACATCTATTAAACATGTATATTCATATGGCATCAAATGTGTATGTAGCTGTATTAATATGTATTTGGTTGGATTTGTATATTCAAGTTAGACATAGTGTATACCAGATTGTATAGGTATGTATTAAGCAGGATGTATTCGAATGTATTCAACAGGTAGTTTTCAACAGAATTTAACAGAATGTATTCATATATATACAGATGTATTGATTTGTTTGTATATTCAGAAAGATTATACAGTCTCATATCCAAACACTTTTTGTATCAAGATTTATTTAGATGCATTCAAAAAAAATGAATGACTTATGTATTGCTGAATGACATATGAAATTTTTTTATAATACACTCATATTCATATGTTTATAACTGTGTTTTTTCATATGTAGTCAGACTTATTCGAATATTTCATATGAGTGTACCCTGAATTATGTATTCACACAATAATCTAATACACTAACTAACTATATCCAGAATCTATTCACGAAAAAATCCAAAATGTATTATTTCAAAATGTAACCGGAATCTATGACACATCGTTGTAGCACTAATACAAGTCGGAATGTGAACTTGTCACGACCTGGATTTCCCACCCTCGGGAGTCGTCATGGCGCCTACTCATGAAAGCTAGGCAAGCCGAGTATTACAGATTCATTCACCTTTTTTCTTAGCCTTTTTAACAGTTCAATATAACATGTAATCAACAGCGGAATAATTATAATAAACAGAAATGCGGAAGACGAAAACTAATAGTTTAGCCATATACAAGTGTAGAATCCAACATACAGCTCTACCCATAATTTGGTGTCACAATATCACGGACTATCTACGAATACTACAAACAATGGTCTGACAGATAAATATACAACTGTCTCTGAAATACATACAAGAAACCGAATGGAAAGATAGAAGAAGACGCCAAGGCCTGCGGACGCCTGCAGGACTACCTCAGGTCTCCGCAACTGTATAGAAGGCAGCAACCTCACTGTGGTCCAAAAGCTGCAGCAATGGGATCTGCACACAGTGCAAAGTGTAGTATCAGCAGAACCGACCCTATGTGCTGGTAAGTGCCTAGCCTAACCTCGGCGAAGTAGTGACGAGGCTAGGACAAGACTACCAAATAAACCTGTGCAGTTATATCATATACAGCAAGAAATAATGAATGAAACTAGCAGTTAAAGGTGGGAAGGGGAAACATGCTCGGGGGAGATATCATGTACAGACCCAAATTCAGTAAAGAAACATACAGAACACCAAAATTCAACTATAAGCAAGAATAAGGAAAACAAAGACAAATGCACGGCATCATCCTTCGTGCTTTTACTCTCGTCCTCACCATAAGATTCAATATAATTAGCACGACATCACCCTTCGTGCTTTTACCTCACATAATCATGGCACGGAATTATCCTTCGTGCATTATCACTCATATCATGGCACAGCATCACCCTTCGTGCTTTTACACTTACAATATCGGCACGGCATTACCCTTCGTGCATTAACACTCTCTCACCAATATCATGCACGACATCACCCTTCGTGCTTTTACACTCTTCCTTACCCAAGCAACAATCACAAAGCAAGACGGGCAAGGGAATCACTAAAATCACAATAAAATCCCGGCAAGGGAACAATATTATATCAATAATATCCCGGCAAGGGAAACAATATCAAAAGCCCTAACATCCCGGCAAGGGAGACAATATCAAAAACCTCTTCTCTTTTCCACAAATTACTTCACAACTCAATTCTCAACTTGAGCCAATGCTCTACAATGTTCAATTACCAAGAATGCTTCCATAAGCCTTGTTCAATATTAGAAATCATCATATTAAGCATGGACAATACAAAACGGAGTCACATCAATCATAGTATAAGACTCACAGGCATGCTTGACACTAACGTATAGATACTCATCACCACACCTATACATCGTACTCAACAATTAACACATAGCAAATAAGATACAACTCCTAATCCCTCAAGCTAAGGTTAGACCAAACACTTACCTCACTGCCATGAACACAATCAAGCCTCAACTACCTCTTTACCCCTCGTTTCCACCACCAATTCGCTTGTATCTAGCCACAATTTACTTAACGATATCAATAAATGCTAGATGAGTCAATTCTAATGCATGAAAATAGGTTTTCTAATGATTTCCCCAAAAAGTAAAAAATCGACCCCGAGCCCACATGGTCAAAACCCGAGGTTCGAACCAAAACCCGATCACCCAATCACCCACGAACTCAAATATATAATTTGTTTTAAAATCGGACCACAAATCGAGGTCCAAATCCCCAAAAATTGAAAATCCTAAGTTCTACCCAAAACACCCAATTCCCCCATGAAAACCCTTGATTTTGAGTTGAAATCATGTAAAAAGATGTTATAGATTGGAGAAAATGAGTTAGAAACGACTTACAATTGATTTGAAGAAGAACTTTTCTTTAGAAAATCGCCCAAGAGAGCTTAGGTTTTGAGAGAGTCTGAAAAATGAAGGAAAATCTGTCTAAGTCTCAATTAACTGGTCGCAGATGTCGCAATTGCGATAGGAGCTTCGCAATTGCAAAGCTCACAAATGCGAACAAGGCCTCGCATTTGCGAACCTGGGCATTGTCTTCTAACCTCGCAATTGCGAACAAGTTGTCGCAATTGCGATACTGGCTCTCCCCTGATGGCTTTGCTATTGCGAAGGGAAAGATCGCAAATGCGATCATAGGCTGGCAAGACTTCCTCGCAATTGCGAAGAAGTCCTCGCAATTCCCAGGTCTGATAGGCTCGCAATTGCGACATCTGACCTCGCAATTGCGAGATCAGAGCCTGCAACACATACCAGAAGAAAATCTGAAACTTCCTAAGTCCAAATTCACTCCTTGGCCTATCCAAAACTCACCCGAGCCCTCGGGGCTCCAAACCAAACATGCACGCAAGTCCAAAAACATCATACGGACTTGCTCGTGCGATCAAATCATCAAAATAACATCAACAACCATGAATTAAACCTCAAATTCATAAAATTGCTCAAGAACATCAAAATTTCTATTTTCTCAACTATACGTCCGATTTATACCAAATAAATTCCAATCTTTACCAAATTTCACAGATTCAACTTAATTATTATCTTAAACTTGTATCGGGCTCCGGAACCAAGATACGGGCCCGATACCATCAAGAAATTACATAAATTCTCTTCTAAAAGCCTTTGTATTTTCCAGAAAAATAATTTTCTTTAAAAATTCATTTCTCTGGCTTGGGACCTCGGAATTCGATTCGGGGCATACGCCCAAGTCNGACAAACAATAATCTCTCCACCAAGTCTTGGCGGAACCTAACAGGCGAAAAGCAGCAAAGTCGACCCCATTGGTCTCCACTATCCCCATGTTCCGAAGAACCTCATGACAGTTGTCTAAGTAATCCTAGGGATCCTCTAAAGATGTACCACCATAAGTAGTAGTGAACAGCTTGGTGAACTTATCCAACCTCCACAAAGCATCGGCAGACATAGCTGCTCCCTCACCGGTCTGAGCTACCACACCCGGCTGAACTGCTCCAACTGGCTGAGCTGCTGGAGTCTGAAACTGGGGAGCCATTTGCTCCGGAGTGCGGGTAGCGGGAGTCTGTGCTCCTCCCCCAGCCTGAGAGACAGCTGGTGCTACAGGAAGTAAGCCTGCCCGAGTGACACTCTCCATAAGGCCCACTAGACGGACCAGAGCATCCTGAAGTACATGGATAGCAATGAACCCCTCTGGGACCTGAGCTGGGCCCACCGGAACTGTCTGGGCCGGAACCTCATCATCAAACTCAACCTGAGGCTCCGCCGCTGGTGCTGCTACTCTGGGCTGAGCTCTGCCCCTGCCTCGGCCCCTAGCACGGCCTCGGCCTCGCCCTCTACCCCTCGTAGACGCTGCCGCTAGGGGCTTGGGCTGCTGATCAGTGGATGAAGAAGCGCATGTTCTCGCCATCTGCGAAAGAACAGAGTAGAAGTTCAATTAGCCTTGAGAAACCAAATTGCACGACAGAGAAGAATAGAAGTGAAACTGTTCCTAACTTTGTAGTCTCTTGGGGATAAATACAGACATCTCCGTACCGATCCCTCAGACTCTACTAAGCTTGTCCTTGAATTGTGAGACCTAAGCAACCTAGAGCTCTGATACCAACTTGTCAAGACCCGGATTTCCCACCCTCGGGAGTCGTGATGGCGCCTACTCATGAAATCTAGGCAAGCCGAGTATTATAGATTCATTAACCTTTTTGCTTAGCCATTTTAACAGTTCAATATAACAGGTAATCAACAACGGAATAATTATAATAAACAGAAATATGAAAGACGAAAATTAATAGTTTAGCCATATACTAGTGTATAATCCAACATACAGCTCTACCCAGAATTTGGTGTCACAATGTCATGGACTATCTACGAATACTACAAATAGTGGTCTGAAAGATAAATACACAGTTGTCTCTGAAATACATAGAAGAAACAGAATGGAAAGATAGAAGAAGACGCCAAGGCTTGCGGACGCCTGCAGGACTACCTCGGGTCTCCGCAACTATACTGAAGGCAGCAACCTCATTGTGGTCCAAAAGCTGTAGCAACGGGATCTGCACACAGTGCAGAGTGTAGAATCAGCACAACCAACCCCATGTGCTGGTAAGTGCCTAGCCTAACCTCGGCGAAGTAGTGGCGAGGCTAGGACAAGACTACCAAATATACCTGTGCAGTTATATCATATACAACAAGAAATAATGACAGAAACTAGCAGTTAAAGGTGGGAAGGGGAAACATGCTCGGGGGAGATATCATGTCCAAACCAAAATCAGTAAAGAAACATACGGAACACCAAAATTCAACTATAAGCAAGAATAAGGAAAACAAAGACAAATGCACGACATCGCCTTCGTGCTTTTACTCTCGTCCTCACCATAAGAATCAATATAATAGGCACGGCATCACCCTTCGTGCTTTTACCTCACATAATCATGGAACGGCATTATCCTTCGTGCATTATCACTCATATCATGGCACGGCATCACCCTTCGTGCTTTTACACTTACAATATCGGCACGGCATCACCCTTCGTGCATTAACACTCTCTCACCAATATCATGCACGGCATCACCCTTCGTGCTTTTACACTCCTCCTTACCCAAGCAACAATCACAAAGCAATACGGGCAAGGGAATCACTAAAATCACAATAGAATCCTGGCAAGGGAACAATAGTAAATCAATAATATCCCAGCAAGGGAAACAATATCAGAAGCAATAACATCCCGGCAAGGGAGACAGTATAAAAAACCTCTTCTCTTTTCCACAAATTAATTCACAACTCAATTCTCAACTTGAGCCAATGCTCTACAATGTTCAATTACCAAGAATACTTCCATAAGCCTTGTTCAACATTAGAAATCATCATATTAAGCATGGACAATACAAAACAGAGTCACATCAATCATAGTATAAGACTCACGGGCATGCTTGACACCGACGTATAGGTACTCGTCACCACACCTATACGTCGTACTCAACAATTAACACATAGCAAATAAGACACAACTCCTAATCCCTCAAGCTAAGGTTAGACCAAACACTTACCTCACTGCCATGAACACAATCAAGCCTCAACTACCGCTTTACCCCTCGATTCCACCACCAATTCGCTTGTATCTAGCCACAATTTACTTAACGATATCAATAAATGCTAGATGAGTCAATTCTAATGCATGAAAATAGGTTTTCTAATGATATCCCCAAAAAGTCAAAAATCGACCCCGGGCCCACAAGGTCAAAACCCGAGGTTCGAACCAAAACCCGATCACCCAATCACCCACGAACTCAAATATATAATTTGTTTTGAAATCGTACCACAAATCGAGGTCCAAATCCCCAAAAATTGAAAATCCTAAGTTCTACCCAAAACACCCAATTCCCCCATGAAAACCCTTGATTTTGAGTTGAAATCATGTAAAAAGATGTTATAGATTGGAGAAAATGAGTTAGAAACGACTTACAATTGATTTGAAGAAGAACTTTTCTTTAGAAAATCGCCCAAGAGACCTTAGGTTTTGAGAGAGTTTGAAAAATAAAGGAAAATCCGTCTAAGTCCCAATTAACTGGTCGCAGATGTCGCAATTGCGACAGGAGCTTTGCAATTGCGAAGCTCGCAAATGCGAACAAGGCCTCGCATTTGCGAACCTGGGCATTGTCTGCTAACCTCGCAATTGCGAACAAGTTATCGCAATTGCGATACTGGCCCTCCCCTGATGACTTCGCAATTGCGAAGGGAAAGATCGCAAATGCGATCATAGGCTGGCAAGACTTCCTCGCAATTGCGAAGAAGTCCTCGCAATTCCCAGGTCTGATAGGCTCGCAATTGCGACATCTGACCTCGCAATTGCGAGATCAGAGCCTGCAACACATACCAGAAGAAAATCTGAAACTTCCTAAGTCCAAATTCACTTTGTGGCCTATCCAAAACTCACCCGAGCCCTCGGGGCTCCAAACCAAACATGCACGCAAGTCCAAAAACATCATAAGGACTTACTCGTGCGATCAAATCATCAAAATAACATCAACAACCATGAATTAAACCTCAAATTCATAAAATTGCTCAAGAACATCAAAATTTCTATTTTCTCAACTATACGTCCCATTTATACCAAATAAATTCCGATCTTTACCAAATTTCAAAGATTCAACTTAATTATTATTTTAAACTTGTACCGGGCTCCGGAACCAAGATACGGGCCCGATACCATCAAGAAATTATATAAATTCTCTTCTAAAAGCCTTTGTATTTTCCAGCAAATAATTTTCTTTAAAAATTTATTTCTCGGGCTTGGGATGTCGGAATTTGATTCCGGGCATACGCCCAAGTCCCAAAATTTTCTACGGACACTACGAGATCGTCGGATCACGGGTCTGGGTCCGTTTACCAAGAATGTTGATCATAGTCAACTTTAATTAATTTTAAAGGCCAATTTCCTTATTTTACTTAGATTTCACATAAAAGCTTACCGAAAACGCGCTCGGACTTTGCACGCAAATCGAGGTGAGATAAAAAGAGGTTTTTAAAGCCTCGGAACACAGAATTTATTTCAAAACGAGTGATGACCTTTTGGGTCATCACATCCTCCACCTCTAAAACAACCGTTCATCCTCGAGCGGACATAAGAAAAGTACCTGAGTCGGAGAAAAGATGGGGATATCGGCTCCGCATATCGGACTCGGACTCCAGGTCGCTGCCTCAACAGGCTGACCTCTCCACTGAACACGAACATAAGGGAAACTCTTCGATCTCAACTAACGAACCTGCCGGTCTAGAATAGCTACCGGCTCCTCCTCATAGGACAAGTCCTTGTCCAACTGGACAGTGCTGAAGTCTAACACGTGGGATGGATCGCCGTGATACTTCCGAAGCATGGACACATGAAACACTGAATGCACGACTGATAAACTCGACGACAATGCAAGTCTGTAAGCTACCTCTCCCACTCGGTTAAGAATCTCGAACGGGCCAATGAATCTAGGGCATAGCTTGCCCTTCTTCCCAAATCTCATCACGCCCTTCATAGGCGACACCCGAAGCAACACCCGCTCGCCAACCCTGAATGCCACATCATGAACCTTACGGTCGGCATAACTCTTTTGCCTGGACTGAGCTGTACGAAGCCTATCCTGAATAATCTTAACCTTGTCCAAGGCATCCTTTACTAGATCCGTACCCAACAATCGAGCCTCTCCCGGATCAAACCATCCAACCGGCGACCGACACTGCCTACCATATAAAGCCTCATAAGGAGCCATCTGGATGCTCGTCTGGTAGCTGTTGTTGTAGGCAAACTCCGCTAAAGACAAAAACTAATCCCACGAGCCTCCAATGTCAATAACACAAGCTCGGAGCATGTACTCCAAAATCTGAATAGTACGCTCGGACAGCCTGTCTGTCTGAGGATGAAAGGTTGTGCTCAACTCTACCCGTGTGCCCAACTCACGCTGAACTGCCCTCCAGAAATGTGAGGTAAACTGCGTACCCCGGTCAGAAATGATAAACACGGGCACGCCATGAAGACGTACAATCTCCCGAATATAGATCTCAACCAACCGCTCCGAGGAATAGGAAACTGCCACCGGAATGAAATGTGCTGACTTGGTCAGCCTATCAACAATAACCCATACTGCATCGAACTTCCTCTGAGTCCGTGGGAGTCCAACGACGAAGTCCATAGTGATACGCACCCATTTCCACTCAGGAATCTTAATCTCCTGGAACAAACCACCAGGTCTCTGATGCTCGTACTTTACCTGCTTACAATTCAAACACCGAGCTACATAGGCAAAAATGTCCTTCTTCATCCTTCTCCACCAATAATGCTGCCGCAAATCCTGATACATCTTAGCGGCACCCGGATGAATAGAATATCGGGAACTATGGGCCTCCTCTAGAATCAACTCACGAAGTCCATCCACATTAGGCACACAAATACGACCCTGCATCCTCAAAACTCTATCATCTCCAACCGTAACCTGTTTGGCACCCCCGTGCCATACCGTGTCCCTAAGGACAAGCAAATGAGGGTCATCATACTGCCGATCTCGAATACGCTCAAATAATGAGGAATGAGCGACTGTGCAAGCTATCACACGGCTGGGCTCAGAAACATCCAACCTCACGAACTGATTGGCCAAAGCCTGAACATCCAAAGCAAGCAGTTTCTCACCGACCAGAATATACGCAAGACCGCCCATGCTGACTGACTTTCTACTCAATGCATCGGCCACCACATTGGCCTTTCCCGGATGATATAAGATGGTGATATCATAGTCTCTCAACAGCTCCAACCACCTCCCCTGCCTCAAATTTAGTTCGTTCTGCTTGAACAAATACTGTAGACTCTTGTGATCTGTGAACACCTCACATGACACGCTATACAAATAATGCCTCCAAATCTTTAGCGCGTGAACAATGGCTGCTAACTCCAAATCATGAACTGGATAATTCTTCTCATGAATCTTCAACTGTCGCGAAGCATAAGCAATGACCTTGCCATCCTGCATCAACACCGCACCAAGTCCAATACGATATGCGTCACAATAAACTGTATATGGCCCTGAACCTGTAGGCAATACCAACACCTGCGTCGTAGTCAAAACTGTCTTGAGCTTCTGAAAGCTCGCCTCACACTCGACCGACCACCTGAACTGGGCACTCTTCTAGGTCAACCTGGTCATCGGGGCTGCAATAGATGAAAACTCCTCCACAAACCGACGGTAATAGCCCGCCAAACCCAAGAAACTCTGGATCTCTGTAGCTGATGTGGGTCGAGGCCAGTTCTTGACTGCCTCTATCTTCTTCGGATCCACCCGAATACCCTCTGCTGATACAACGTGACCCAAGAATGCAACTGAACTTAACCAGAACTCACACTTCGAGAACTTAGCATACAACTGACTATCTCTCAAAGTCTGAAGAACAACTCTCAGATGCTGCTCATGCTTCTCCCGGCTGTGGGAATAGATCAAAATATCATGAATGAAGACTATCATGAATGAATCCAAATAAGGCTTGAACACTCGGTTCATCAAATTCATGAAAGCTGCTGGGGCATTCGTCAATCCGAATGACATCACCAAGAACTCATAATGCCCGTACCGAGAGAGGAAAGTTGTCTTAGGGACATCGCATGCCCTAATCCTCAACTGATGGTAGCCAGACCTCAAGTAGATCTTAGAAAATACTTGGGCACCCTGAAGCTAGTCAAACAAATCATCAATCCTCGGCAATGGGTACTTATTCTTAATTGTGACCTTGTTCAATTGCCGGTAATATATACACATCCTCATCGATTCGTCCTTCTTCTTAACAAACAACACCGACGCACCCCAAGGCGAGACACTAGGCATAATAAAGCCCTTATCAAGCAAGTCGTGCAGCCGCTCCTTCAATTATTTCAATTCAGGCGGGGCCATACGATACGGCGAAATAGAAATGGGCTGAGTGCCCGGAGCCAAATCAATGCAGAAGTCAATATCCCTATCGGGTGGCATACCCGGCAGGTCTGAAGGAAATAGCTCAGGAAACTCACGAACCACGGGAACAGAATCCATAGGAGGAACCTCGGCACTAGAATCACGAACATACGCCAAATAGGCCAAACATCCCTTATCAACCATACGCCGAGCCTTCATATATGAGATAACCCTACGAGTAGAATAACCAGGAGTCCTTCTCCACTCTAAACAAGGTAAACCCGGCAAGGCTAAGGTCACAGTCTTGGCATGACAGTCCAAGATAGCGTGGTAAGATGATAACCAGTCCATCCCTATTATGACATCAAAATCAACCATGTCCAAAAGTAACAAATCTACTGGAGTCTCAAGACCCCCAATCACAACTATACATGAACGATGAACACGATCTACCACAATAGAATTACCCACCGGTGTAAACACATATACAAGAGCACTCAAGGAATCAATAGGCATGACCAGATACGGTGCAAAATAAGATGACACATATGAGTATGTAGATCCTGGATCAAATAGAACTGAAGCATCTCTACTACAAACCAAAACAGTACTTGTGATAACTGCATCGGAGGCCTCAGCCTCAGGCTTGGCTGGAAGAGCATAACATCGGGGCTGGGCCCTACCTCTCTGGGATGGCCTCCTGCTGGCTGGCCTCCACCTCTAGCGGCCTGACCTCCACCTCTAATACCTCTACCTCCACCTCTAGCACCTCTATCTACACCTCTAGTCTGCTGAGCAGGCGGTGGGACACTCGGTGCCTGAACCATGGCACGGGAACCCTGATGCTGCTCGGTGCTCGGTGCTCGAGGGCATAATCTAGCAATATGCCTCGTGTCGCCACAAGTATAACAAGCCCTCGGCTGCTGAGATTGCTGATCCTGACGGCCTGAATAACCACTTTGAAAACTCTGGAGCGGAGGTGCACTGATAGGAGCTGGCAGTGCACTGTAGGGCAACTGATCAGAATACTGCATATGAGAACCACGACCACCTGGAGCACTGTGAGAAGCCTGAAGTGCTAAATGAAACGGCCTGGAAGAATGGCCCCTACCAAAAGAATCTTTGCCTCCAGATGAGGCACCACTGAACCTGCCCGAATGACGAGGTCTCTTGTCAGACCCCTGACCATTCCTCTGTGATAGAACCGTCTCCACTCTCCTGGCCACATTGGCTGCATACTGAAAAGAAATCTCGCTCCCAGTCTCCTTAGCCATCTGCAATCGAGTTGGCTGAGCGAGTCCCTCAATGAACCTCCTCACCCTCTCTTTCTCGGTGGGAAGTATAATAAGAGCATGACGGGCCAAAGCAATAAATCTGGTCTCGTACTGAGTGACGGTCATAGAACCCTGCTGGAGACTCAAACTGCCTCCGATAGTCCTCCATCTGAGTGATAGAAAGAAACTTCTCCAGAAATAGCTGGGAGAACTGATCCCAAGTCAAGGCAGGCGACCCAGCTGGCCTAGCCAAACAATAATCTCTCCACCAAGTCTTGGCGGAACCTAACAGGCGAAAAGCAGCAAAGTCGACCCCATTGGTCTCCACTATCCCCATGTTCCGAAGAACCTCATGACAGTTGTCTAAGTAATCTTAGGGATCCTCTGAAGATGTACCACCATAAGTAGTAGTGAACAGCTTGGTGAACTTATCCAACCTCCACAAAGCATCGGCAGACATAGCTGCTCCCTCAGCGGTCTGAGCTACCACACCCGGCTGAACTGCTCCAACTGGCTGACAGTCCTTCTCCACTCTAAACAAGGTAAACCCGGCAAGGCTAAGGTCACAGTCTTGGCATGACAGTCCAAGATAGCGTGGTAAGATGATAACCAGTCCATCCCCAATATGACATCAAAATCAACCATGTCCAAAAGTAACAAATCTACCGGAGTCTCAAGACCCCCAATCACAACTATACATGAACGATAAACACGATCTACCATAATAGAATTACCCACCGGTGTAGACACATATACAGGAGCACTCAAGGAATCACTAGGCATGACCAGATACGGTGCAAAATAAGATGACACATAGGAGTATGTAGATCCTGGATCAAATAGAACTCAAGCATCTCTACTACAAACCAAAACAGTACTTGTGATAACTGCATCGGAGGCCTCAGCCTCAGGCTTGGCTGGAAGAGCATAACATCGGGGCTGGGCCCTACCTCTCTGGGATGGCCTCCTGCTGGCTGGCCTCCACCTCGAGCGGCCTGACCTCCACCTCTAATACCTCTACCTCCACCTCTAGCACCTCTACCTACACCTCTAGTCTGCTGAGCAGGCGGTGGGACACTCGGTGCCTGAACCATGGCACGGGAACCCTGATGCTGCTCGGTGCTCGGTGCTCGAGGGCATAATCTAGCAATATGCCTCGTGTCGCCACAAGTATAACAAGCCCTCGGCTGCTGAGATTGCTGACCCTGACGGCCTGAATAACCACTTTGAAAACTCTGGAGCGGAGGTGCACTGATAGGAGCTGGCAGTGCACTGTAGGGCAACTGATCAGAATACTGCATATGAGAACCACGGCCACCTGGAGCACCGTGAGAAGCCTGAAGTGCTAAATGAAACGGCCTGGAAGAATGGCCCCTACCAAAAGAATCTTTGCCTCCAGATGAGGCACCACTGAACCTGCCCAAATGACGAGGCCTCTTGTCAGACCCCTGACCATTCCTCTGTGATAGAACCGTCTCCACTCTCTTGGCCACATTGGCTGCATACTGAAAAGAAATCTCGCTCCCAGTCTCCTTAGCCATCTGCAATCGAGTTGGCTGAGCGAGTCCCTCAATGACCCTCCTCACCCTCTCTTTCTCGGTGGGAAGTATAATAAGAGCATGACGGGCCAAAGCAATAAATCTGGTCTCGTACTGAGTGACGGTCATAGAACCCTGCTGGAGACTCAAACTGCCTCCGATAGTCCTCCCTCTAAGTGATAGAAAGAAACTTCTCCAGAAATAGCTAGGAGAACTGATCCCAAGTCAAGGCAGGCGACCCAGCTGGCCTAGACAAACAATAATCTCTCCACCAAGTCTTGGCGGAACCTAACAGGCGAAAAGCAGCAAAGTCGACCCCATTGGTCTCCACTATCCCCATGTTCCGAAGAACCTCATGACAGTTGTCTAAGTAATCTTAGGGATCCTCTGAAGATGTACCACCATAAGTAGTAGTGAACAGCTTGGTGAACTTATCCAACCTCCACAAAGCATCGGCAGACATAGCTGCTCCCTCACCGGTCTGAGCTACCACACCCGGCTGAACTGCTCCAACTGGCTGA
>NW_017670416.1:722301-749022 GCF_001879085.1 Nicotiana attenuata
TTCACAACTCAATTCTCAACTTGAGCCAATGCTCTACAATGTTCAATTACCAAGAATACTTCCATAAGCCTTGTTCAACATTAGAAATCATCATATTAAGCATGGACAATACAAAACAGAGTCACATCAATCATAGTATAAGACTCACGGGCATGCTTGACACCGACGTATAGGTACTCGTCACCACACCTATACGTCGTACTCAACAATTAACACATAGCAAATAAGACACAACTCCTAATCCCTCAAGCTAAGGTTAGACCAAACACTTACCTCACTGCCATGAACACAATCAAGCCTCAACTACCGCTTTACCCCTCGATTCCACCACCAATTCGCTTGTATCTAGCCACAATTTACTTAACGATATCAATAAATGCTAGATGAGTCAATTCTAATGCATGAAAATAGGTTTTCTAATGATATCCCCAAAAAGTCAAAAATCGACCCCGGGCCCACAAGGTCAAAACCCGAGGTTCGAACCAAAACCCGATCACCCAATCACCCACGAACTCAAATATATAATTTGTTTTGAAATCGTACCACAAATCGAGGTCCAAATCCCCAAAAATTGAAAATCCTAAGTTCTACCCAAAACACCCAATTCCCCCATGAAAACCCTTGATTTTGAGTTGAAATCATGTAAAAAGATGTTATAGATTGGAGAAAATAAGTTAGAAACGACTTACAATTGATTTGGAGAAGAACTTTTCTTTAGAAAATCGCCCAAGAGAGCTTAGGTTTTGAGAGAGTCTGAAAAATGAAGGAAAATCTGTCTAAGTCTCAATTAACTGGTCGCAGATGTCGCAATTGCGATAGGAGCTTCGCAATTGCAAAGCTCACAAATGCGAACAAGGCCTCGCATTTGCGAACCTGGGCATTGTCTTCTAACCTCGCAATTGCGAACAAGTTGTCGCAATTGCGATACTGGCCCTCCCCTGATGACTTTGCTATTGCGAAAGGGAAAGATCGCAAATGCGATCATAGGCTGGCCAGAATTCCTCGCAATTGCGAAAAAGTCCTCGCAATTCCCAGGCCTGAAAGGCTCGCAGTTGCGACATCTGACCTCGCAATTGCGAGATCAGAGCCTGCAACACATACCAGATGAAAATCTGAAACTTCCTAAGTCCAAATTCACTCCGTGGCCTATCCTACACTCAGCCGAGCCCTCGGGGCTCCCAACCAAACATGTACGCAAGTCCAAAAACATCATACGAACTTGCTCGTGCGATCAAATCATCAAAATAACATCAAAAACCGTGAATTAAACCTCAAATTCATAAAATTACTCATCAACATCAAAATTTCTATTTTCTCAACTATACGTCTGATTTATACCAAATAAATTCCGATCTTTAACAAATTTCACAGATTTAACTTAATTATTATTTTAAACTTGTACCGGGCCCCAGAACCAAGATACGGGCCCGATACCATCAAGAAATTACATAAATTCTCTTCTAAAAGCTTTTGTATATTCCAGCAAATAATTTTCTTTAAAAATTCATTTGTCGGGCTTGGGACCTCGGAATTCGATTCCGGGCATACGCCCAAGTCCCAAATTTTTCTACGGACCCTATGAGACCGTCGGATGACGGGTCCGGGTCCGTTTACCAAGAATGTTGACCATAGTCAACTTTAATCAATTTTAAAGGCCAATTTCCTTATTTTACTTAGATTTCACATAAAAGCTTTCCGGAAATGCGCCCGGACTGCGCACGCAAATCGAGGTGAGACAAAAAGAGGTTTTTAAAGCCTCGGAACATAGAATTTACTTTCAAAATGAGTGATGACCTTTTGGGTCATCACAGAACTAAGTCCTACGTGGAGCATTTCTACACGTTCGCTTATTATGTCCTCCCTGCCCACATATGCTACATGAATGTTGATTTTTCTGCTGCAGCAATTCACTGAAAGGCTTATCACGCTTCTTCTTTGGCCTTCCAGGAGGTCTATTCCATTTTGGTGGTAATACAACTTCCTCTGAAATGTGCTGGTATATTCCATTCATTTCGGTCCGGCAGCGGATACACATGCACATCGTATGTCATTACAATAGAATTTGGTTTGTAATAGTCAGAGCAATAATCTTCTGGCATTAGAAACTTGCTCTTCAATACTGCCCAAGTGTGTGGGCATGGTAATTCGTCAACTTGGAACCTCCCACAAGCGCATTTTCTCTCTAACAGGCACACGGTGTAATGCCTCCCTTCATCGTTTACCGTATGCAAGTATTCAGTCGATGGTACCACCTACATTTAAACATAGACCTATAAGGTTTGAACACATATAATAAAAAAATTCATTTATATACCAAAGAATAGACGTATTAAATATACAACAGTTTGAATTAAATCAAATATGTATTGAATAAAAATATATTTCTGTATATAGAATGCAGAAATATCCAGTTGAATAAAATAAAATTGTTTGAATACAGAAGAATACATCCTATATGTAGACTGGCAGAATATTAAAGATAATGACATCTTACCTTATGAATACATTGATATACATTAAATATCTGCCTATGAAATGCATATGGATAGAAACAATAACATTAAATTCAACTAACGATACACTGAACATATGGACTGTATTCCAAATAGTATAAATTGTGTCAGAAAAAAGTAAACCTTGGACAAGGGCTAAATATACGATACAATGACATATAAAAATAAAACTTACAGTCATGCGTGTAGACATTGCCTCATTCAAAGTAAGCATCTACTGGTATTTTTTTTCCAAGAGTTGTGTATGTCTGTGTAGCTTCTTTCCGATTGCTGCAATTCCGTCGTCCAAACATCTTCCTAACTTCTTCGAGGAAGTCGTATATTGGCAATTCCCTTGCTGACACTAGTGCGACATTGATTGACTCAGCAATATTTGACGTCATGGTCCATCCCTTGTTAATAGGTGCATACAACCTAGCCCACTTTTCGTATCCAGCTAACTCCAAGTATTCTTTCACCCTAATATCTGTCTTCTCTACCTTCTCCATTAGACTGTCAAATTCAGCCTGTGTGTATGCTTTTGCCATCGAGAAGTATATCTCGCTCAACTTTGCATCGCTCTTTTTGAATTTCTTATATACGTTGTTCCATAGATGCCATATACAAGCAAAATGTGGTACATCTAGATACACTCTCGATACAGATTTGATGATACTCTCATTCATATCTGAAATGATGCTGTCACGACCCTAAAACCAACCCGGTCGTGATGGCGCCTATCGTGAAACTAGGCCAGCCAACTAAATTCCCAAACACTCCAGATTTCATTTAAAGCTTAAGTAAAACCATATTTTAACAGAGTTCCAATAGAAAACATAAGTCAAAATAAAGCGGAAAATACATGCCCGACCTTGGGTGTCACTAGTCATGAGCAAAATACTACAATGGTTCGAAATAAGACAAGACTAACATAGTCTGAGAATAGCCAACAACACAATGAAAGGAAGATAAGGAAGGAGAAGGCGGGACTGCGATCGCCCAGCAGCTATCTCGCTATCTCCAAGGAAGTCCGCAAATAAAATGATCAGCAACCGCTACCGTACCCCGAGATACCTGGATCTGCACACAGGGGTGCAGGGGGTAATGTGACTATACCAACTCAGTAAGTAACAAGTCCAAACTATGGACTGACAGGTAGTGACGAACCAAACCTCAACAGGTAATATAAATTAAACGGTACAGAAAAGTTGACATGCTTGCAGATTCAAGTAATATCTCCACAATAAATAAATGCAGTCTAAACAGTACGGAGGAAAATGCTCAGGAAATCTCTATGTATCAATGCACATATAACATGATCAATGTTCCGTGTACCTCTACTCACAAGTGCTCCACCACTCGGTACTGTATATGGCCATCAGGCCCAGGGAAGATCCATCCCGAAATATATATATATATCACTGACCGCAGTCATCCGGTACCGAGGAAGGCCATTCCAGCCCTATGGAGAAGATCCATCTCCAGGTATAAATACTTCGGACAAGATCCATGTCCAGGGAAGATCCATCCCTCAATATCATCAACTGCGCTCACTGGGTGTGTGTTACAGACTCTGGAGGGGCTCCTAAAGCCCAAGCGCTATCATAATCATCAACATAACCGCTGTGGCGTGCAGCCCGATCCCATATACTATCACCCGCAATCAGGCTCTCGGACTTACTCAGTCATCACTCTCCAGTCTCACTCACACGGGCGCAAAATGTCATGATACTAGCCCGAACAATGATATGATATGTCAAATAACAATAATCGAGACTGAGGCATGATATAATATGCATGAACAGGACTGAGTATAAAATATCAATAAAGCAAGTAACATGACAGCAAGAATCGACCTCTAGGGTCTCAACAGTATTGGCATGAAGCCTTAACATGATAATTGGCAGGATTTACAGCTCATCAACTTAATCACATAAGTGCGACACAAATATCAGCAAGAAAAAGTCATTAAGCGGGTCCATGGAATGATCCAGGCCGCAATTCCCACGGTACACGCCACACGCCCGTCACTTGGCATTTGCGTCACCTCAATAGTAATCATAGAACACATAGTTCGGTGTTCCGAACCCTCAGAACCAAGTTTGGAAGCGTTACTTACCTCAAGCCAAGCCAAACTCTAGCCCGCGATGCCCTCTCCTCTCGAATCGGCCTCAACACGCGTCGAATCTATCCAAAATCAGTTTATAACCATCAATATATGCTAAAGGAGTGAAACCCATACGAAATTAATCAAATTACATCACAAATCCCGAAATTGACCAAACCCGACCCCCTGGCCCACGTCTCGGAATTCGATAAAAATTACATCAATAGAATCCTTATCCTCCCACGAGTTTGTACATACCAAATATACCAAAATCCAACCACAAATGACCCCTCAAATCCCTAAATTTAGGTCTCCAATTCCCAATTCCTAAACCCCCAATTTTTGCTACTAAATTTCATAGATTTCAAGTTTAATCAGTCATAAACCACCATAGAAACGAGTTTAGGGTCCAAAAACCTTACCTGCACGAAACCTTCTTGAATTCCCTCTTCAATTTGCTCTCCCAAGCTCTATCCCGTATGAAAAGTGATGAAAAATAGCTCAAAATCGCGAAGGCCTTAATTTATATGTTCTGCCCCAGCAAAACCGCATCTACGGTCAAAATTCTCGCACCTGCGGACCCGCACCTGCGGTCCCAGGTGCGCATCTACGGAATTCACTTAACCGTTCCAGGACCGCACCTGCGATCAAAATCTCGCACCTGCGCTATCGCAGGTGCGCTTTAACACGCGCATCTGCGGTTCCAACTCCCCATGCCCATTTCTGCATCTGCGTCCCCCTTGGCGCTTTTGCGGGCCCGCACCTGCAGTCCCCAAGCCGCAAGTGCGGTTATGACAGAACTTCAGCAGCTTCAGCTGCACATTTCCAACTACAAACTTCCCGTCAACCATCCGAAACCACCCCGAGGCCTCCGGGACCTCAACCAAAAGCACGAACAAGTCATATTCCACTATCCAAACTTATACCAATCTTCGAAACACCTAAAACAACATCGAAACATCGAATCAACCACGGATTCAAGCCTAAGAACTCTAAAAACTTCCGAATTCCACTTTTGATCAAAAAGTCTATCAAACCTCGTCCGAATGACCTAAAATTTTGCACACACGTCCCAAATGACACAACGGACCTACTCCAATTTCCGGAATTCCAATCCGACCCCTATATCAAAATCTTCGCTACCAACCGGAAAACTCCAAAATTCCAATTTCGCCAATTCAAGCCTAAATCTACCCCGGACTTCCAAACCACATTCCGATAACGCTCCTAAGTCCCAATTCACCTTCCGAAGCTATCCGAATCATAAAAACCAAATTCCGAGATCGTTTGCTCACAAGTCAACTTCCGGTTGACTTTTCCAACTAAAAGACCAACTTAAGAGACTAAGTGTCTCAAACCTTTCCAAAACCATTCCGAATTCGAATCGACTAACCCGATACCATATAACACAGATGATCAAAGCATAAAGAAGCAGAAACGAGGGGAAACAGAGCGGTAACTAATGAAACGACCGGCCGGGTCGTTACATCCCCCCCTCTTAAACAAACGTTCATCCTCGAACGAGTCAAGAAACATACCTGAAGCCTCAAATAGGCGAGGATATCTGCTCTGCATCTCCCGCTCGGTCTCCCAATTAGCCTCCTCCACGGGCCGACCTCTCCACTGCACTTTCACTGAAGCTATATCCTTTGATCTTAACTTTCGAACCTGACGCTCCAAAATAGATGCTGGCTCCACATCATAGTTCAAATCACCCTCTAACTGAACTGTTCTAAAATCCAGAACATGAAACGGATCTCCAATATACTTCCGAAGCATAAAAACATGAAATACCGGGTTCACACTCGACAAGCTGGGTGGCAAAGCAAGCTCATAAGCCACCTCCCCAATCCTCCGAAGCACCTCAAAAGGCCCAATGAACCGAGGACTCAATTTACCCTTCTTCCCAAATCTCATAACACCCTTCATGGGTGAAACCTTCAGTAGAACCTTCTCCTCAACCATATAGGACACATCACGAACCTTCCTATCAGCATAACTCTTTTATTTCGACTGCGCTGTACGAAGCCTCTCCTAAATCACCTTCACCTTGTCCAAAGCATCCTGCACTAAGTCCGTACCCAAAAGCCTGGCCTCGCCCAGCTCGAACCACTCAACTGGAGATCTACACCGCCTCCCATATAGACCCTCATATGGAGCCATCTGAATACTCGACTGATAGCTGTTGTTATAAGCAAACTCCGCGAGCGGTAGAAACTGATCCCATGAACCACCAAAGTAAATCACACAAGCGCGCAACATGTCCTCCAATATCTGAATAGTGCGCTCGGACTGCCCGTCCGTCTGAGGGTGAAAAGTTGTGCTCAACTCAACCTGAGTACCCAACTCTCTCTACACGGCCCTCCAAAACCACGAAGTAAACTAAGTGCCCTTATCTGAGATGATGGAAACTGGGACACCATGCAAGCGAACAATCTCTCGGATATAGATCTCTGCCAACCGCTCTGAAGAATAGGTAGTACAGATAGGAATGAAGTGCGCGGACTTGGTCAGCTGATCCACAATCACCCAAATAGCGTCGAACTTCTTCAAAGTCCGTGGGAGCCCAACCACAAAGTCCATGGTGATCCGCTCCCACTTCCACTCTGGAATATCCATCCGTTGAAGCAAGCCACCCGATCTCTGATGCTCATATTTTACCTGCTGAAAATTGAGACACCGAGCTACAAATCTCACAATATCTTTCATCATCCTCCTCCACCAATTATGCTGTCTCAGATCCTGATACATCTTCGCGGCACCCGGATGAATGGAATACCGCGAGCTACGGGCCTCCTCCAGAATCAACTCCCGAAGCCCATCCACATTAGGCACACAAATTCGGCCTGCATCCTCAACACCCCATCATTACCAATGGTCACGTCTCTGGCATCATCGTGCTGAACTCTGTCCTTAAGGACAAGCAAGTGAGGATCACCATACTGGCGCTCTCTGATGCGATCAAATAAGGAAGACCGAGAAATCAGACACGCTAATACCCGACTGGCTCCGAAATATCCAACCTCACGAACCGATTGGCCAAAGCCTGAACATCAACTGCGAGATATCTCTCCCCAACAGGAATGAATGCAAGACTGCCCATACTCACCGCCTTCCTACCCAAAGCATCAGCCACTATATTGGACTTCCCCGGATGGTACAAGATAGTAATATCATAGTCCTTTAGCAGCTCCAACCATTTCCGCTGCCTCAAATTGAGATCCTTCTATTTGAACAAGTGCTGGAGGCTACGATGATCAGTAAACACCTCACAAGACACACCATACAAGTAATGCCTCTAAATCTTCAACGTGTGAATAATGGCAGCCAACTCTAAATTATGAACAGGGTAGTTCTTCTCGTGGGGCTTCAACTAATGAGAAGCATAAGCAATAACCCTACCCTCCTGCATCAACACGCATCCAATACCCACTCTCGAAGCATCACAATACACTGTATATGAACCTGAAACTGATGGCAAAACTAACACTGGAGCCGTGCTCAAGGCAGTCTTGAGCTTCTGAAAGCTCGCCTCACACTCATACGACCACTGGAATGGAGCACCCTTCTGAGTCAACTTGGTCAAGGGCGATGCAATATATGAAAATCCCCGAACGAACCGACGGTAATAGCCTACCAATCCAAGAAAACTGCGAATCTCTATGGCTGAGGATGGTCTGGGCAACCTCTGAACTGCCTCTATCTTCTTTGGATCAACCTGAATACCCTCACTGGGCACCACGTGCCCCAAGAAAGCCATTGAACTGAGACAGAACTCACACTTGGAGAACATTGCATAAAGCTTCTCCTTCCTCAACCGCTGCAATACCACTCTCAAATACTCCACGTGCTCCTCCTGACTACGCGAATACACAAAAATATCATCAATGAAAACTATGACAAACGAGTCGAGATACGGCCGGAACACGTTGCTTATCAAATGCATGAACGCTGGTGGGGCATTGGTCAGCCCGAAAGACATCACAAGGAACTCATATTGACCATATCGGGTCCTGAAAGCTGTCTTAAGAATATCCGAGTCCCTGATCTTCAACTGGTGATACCCTGAATGGAGATCAATCTTAGAGAACACACTCGCTCCCTGAAGTTGGTCGAACAAATCATCAATGCGAGGCAGGGGATACTCATTCTTAATTTTAACCTTGTTCAACTGCTTGTAATCAGTGAACATCCTCATAGTGCCATCCTTCTTCTTCACGAACAGAACAGGCGCACCCCACAGCGAAACACTAGGCCGAATGAACCCCTTATCAAGGTGTTCCTGAAGCTGCTCCTTTAACTCCTTCAATTCCGCTGGTGCCATACGATACGGTGGAATAGAGATGGGCTGAGTGCCCGGCACCAGGTCTACACCAAAATCAATATCCTTGTCCGGGGGCATGCCCGACAGATCTGCAGGAAACACATCGAGAATATCCTTCACAACTGGAACAGAATCAAGGCTGGGAGTCTGTCACACCTCCTTTTTTCTACACCCGCAAGGGTGTAAAGGAGTTTTTCCACTTAAAGGACAATCGAAACGGGATTCATTTCATTAAAAGATTCAGAGTCGCCACTTGGGAGATTTATGGTGTCCCAAGTCACCGGTTTGAATCCCGAATCGAGGAAAGGGTTTGACTCTGTTGTACAGTCTGCGAACCAGAAATCCGGGTAAGAAATTCTGTTAACCCGGGAGAAGGGGTTAGGCACTCCCGAGTTCCGTGGTTCTAGCACGGTCGCTCAACTGTCATATTTGGCTTATTTATCTGATTCCAAAACATGTTTTATCTTATGCTTTTTAACTTTGAACCGCTTTTATTATTATTATTTTAAGAGAATTGCAACGTCGTGAAAACACGTCTCGAACCGCGTCACATAAATGCACCTGCGTTTTTTGACACATTTCGACTTCGTTGGGATTTGGATTTGGGTCACATAAATGCGCACCCGTATTTAGGAAGGTAAAATTATTTAAAATACGCGCCTAAAGTAGCTAGCGTGTTATTATCTTTGGGGAAAAGCCGTGAAATTCGCTAAACGGCCCATCCCGAATTCTAAGTATTGTTGTATAAACATCTATCGAGGGCCCCGCAATTTGTTTGTTTTGTTTGGCGAGGCTCATCTCACTTTATTAATTAAAGGCCAACCTACAAGCAATCTATTATTTTTTATTGAATTTGTCTCTAAAAGGACCTAGTTAATTACTGGTCTAATGTAAATCAAGTGATAATTCTGCACCAAATGTAAACCATTGGGCTCCGAGATAAGCCCCAAAAGAACAATTGCAATCCAAGTTTACATAAAAGACTGGCCAATCATAGGGACCTGGGCCGCGCGTTAGGGCACTAAGGCCCAAACTACTTGAAAATAGGCTGCTGAGCCCTGATCTTTAAACCAAACAAAACCTCAATTCAATTAAGACAAATACCTACTGAAATTATTTCAAGTTGTTTTAAGTGTATTCAATAAATTTCTAATAAGGAAAAGTGAGGCACACCTACTCGAATCAAGGGAATACTGATGGTTTGATTCCAATTTCGTGCTCAGATTATGTATAAACGCATTACTACAACATTCAGAAGGCAATGATTAAACCCACGTAATTACTAACTAAATTGGAACATCAAATTCAAACAAACAGACTTAACAAATTAAATGCTATTTTTCGATTTCAAAGTCAGAACACTAAAGTTGAACTGAAGCTTCCTGTGTTAAATATAGGCTAACGTTTCCTGTGCATTTAGTATTTGAATCTAAAACCAGTTTCAAATTCTTATCACTTTGAGCCTTGAAACTACTGATGCTGTGTACACTAGCACAAATCAACATTAACTACACAAATGCCTTCACAGGCCACTGATAAACAGTCCAATGTCAAATATAATCTATACGGTCCCACTACAGTCCATTAATACAATTGAAACATTGCTCAGACAAGCAGTTTAACAGTTTAACAGTCCAGGTTCAAATAGATGTTCCTCATCATTTAACTTCAAAATAAGTTTCTACATGTGGATACAATCCTCAGCATCACTTGAGCATAAGAATATACCTGGAGATTGGAATAGAAATGAAGAAATAGACAGTCAGCTAAGACAATAGCAAGCAGCAGCTCACAACCAAGGCAACTGGATCAATTATAATTCTCAGAAATACCACAGCAACTCAGAAACAACTTGTAGAAGAATAAACACCAGAAAGCGAACAAAACCAGATGAGACTGGACCAAACTAAACTCAAAATCAACCAGAATTCCCTGAACTTGAACCAAACGAGATCTAGGAGACACTCAAACCATTTTTAACCTTCTGTTCAGCTGAAAACTTGATCTACAGCTGAAAATCAAACTTAAACTAAGAGACCTCCAATGGAACAGTTTTTTTATGGGGTTTTTTATTGTTTTTTTTTTTGGTTTTTTTGGTTTTGAAGAACTAGATCTAGGCTTTTTCTTTAGATTTGGTTTTGAAGTTTTTTTCAATTCAAAATTCAGATCTAGGAACTTGTAGGGATTTTTGGGGGGAATTTTTAGGTGTTCCAAACTTGTGACTTAAGGCACTAAAGGGTGCCTTTTATAGGCCAAATGAGGGGCAGCCCTCAAATTTCTGTTTTCCTTATTAGTCCCTATTTATTTTCAGATTGGCCCTCTACTTATTAACTTGTTCCTCAAAATACTATCCTAAACTACTGAAATCTAAACTTGAGCCCCATTCTAGAAGATTCTGGGGACTTCTAATCTAATCTACAGCATTCAGGTCTAATTCATTTACCCAAATACCCCTGGACACTCCCTGAAATTACTCACATAGGTCACCATTAACCTACCCTCCCTTTGACTAACCATGGTCAATTAACAATCTTAGCTAGAACCAAACAATTTAGAAACTCTAAAATTGAAAGCTAATCCTAATTCATACTATTATCAAATCATCAATTAAACTTGTAAATAAACAGATTAAAACTAATCAAGACCAAACAAAGTCGACTAACAACTATTGAGACACAGAATTAAACTAATATCCCAATACTAATCTGACCAAATCAAACTCATCATTCAACTACAACCAAGAATCAAATGAACTAAAATTTAGTACAAATTAATCACCAAATCAGGATGGAATCAAACAAAAAATGGGAATTAACCTAAACAATAAACACTACAGAAACAAACCAACTCATCGAGATTATACCTACACATTTAATACCTAAACATTATACCTAAACATTAAGCAGACAGAATTAGACTGAAATTAAACTAGGCTATCAATTAGAACTAGCAGAACTTGAAACAACATTTCAAAACACGAATCGAATTAATAAAAACCAGAACCAAAGAAAAACAAAAATAAAAAGAAAAAGAGAAACTCAGTGATTTCAGACTTGATATGATTATACCGTCGCAATTGATTTCCGGTTAATGTTATTTGTCTATTTCGTCAGAAATAGGCATGTAACATTAGCCAAAAATCAGTTGACTTCAAAACTTCCTAGAACAGGTTTGAATTCATGAACCCTAGATTTGAAATTCGGCGAGTTCGGGCAGGATTTGAGGGATTTTGGTTAGGGATTAGGGATGAGGGAGGTCAGGGGAGTGTAGGGTATGAATTTGGGGCCGTTTGGACAAGGTAAGGTTTTGGCCGGAGAGTTTAAATTCGATATTCGAAGGGTTGGGAGGTGATTTGAAAGAAATGACTTGGATATTCGGCATGGGAAGGCTGAGGGGATCCCATGGTGTTAATTTAGGAGTGGTTTGGAGGGTGGCGCCGCCGTGCACGGTGGTGGCGGCTCCTAGGGTTTGCTATATTTGAGGCTTTTGGCCAGGATTCGAAGGATTTCAAGTGTAGACATGGAGAGAGGAGGGAGGGAGGAATCTTTGGTGAAAAGTTGGGCGTTATTGGACGTCAGCCGCCGCCGTGGGGCGAATTCCGGCGGCAGCGTAAGGCGGAGCCGGCGAGGAGTGTCTCTGAGGTTTGAGAGAATGAAGGAGACGGTCGTTGGGGGGGGGGTGGGCATTACCCGACCATTTTATAGCAAGCAACCTCGTTAGTTCTCATCCGTTGGATGAAGAAAATCAAGGGCTGTGATTAGATTGGAGGAAACGGGGTCGTTTTGGTAGGGTGTGGAGGCTGAACCGGGTTGGCTATAATTGGGCTTGATTTTGGCCGGATTTTGGGGTCCCATTTTGGGCTGAAATGAATCTGGCCCAAATTATGGTGTTTTATTAATAACAAGCTTTTCCTTTTTAATTCTTTTCATTTGTTTTCTTTTCTTTTCTTTTTTTATTTTCTTATTTATGTTTTTTTTCTGATTTTTGTTAAAATAACAAATAAAAAGTCAAAGACCAAATTGACTCTAAAATTATATTATTTAATTTTCAAAATTAACTAATATCTAATCCTAAACTAGAACTTAAGGCAAATTCTGAAAATTGAAAGTAAAAATGCAAAGAAATCTCCCAAGTGGCGACTCTGAATCTTTTAATTAAATAAATTCCCGTTTCGATTGTCATTCAAGTTGGAAATAACTCCCTTATTATACCCCTTCCGGAGGTGTAGTGAAAAAGGATGTGAAGCTCTGGCGACTCTGCTGGGGACACAAACCAGCAACTTCGGTTCAGGGGTTTAAAAAGAATTCGAGCTTAGATTATTGTTATGTTTGCTTTTTCTGATTGTTCCTACATGTTTCCATGCCTTATGTTTGCTTTAAAAATGGCCTTTTTTTTTTTAACCGCCTTTGATATTATTCTGGAACTGTATATAAACTGTGCCGAAACCCTTGTCTTCTCCACCTCCGGGATGTGCTTACTGGTTGGAGACTCCCTATTCTGTTACTGTCATACCTTGAAATAAGAAGAGCCGGACAAGTACTAAGCCAGACGATCCCGCATTCTGTCCCCGGTTACCGTTTAGCCCCCTCCTTCGACTCGAGTTGTCCGCTCGGGTACACAGTCTAGAACACATACCCAGGTTTTTGAACTAGAATAACTTGACCTCATCCGGATCCCTAGTTAGGAACGCTTATCTGCATCCACATGCATTTTGACTTAGGGACTCAACCACAGGGCTTGGGGTCCGTCATAGGAACAGGTGTTACCCGGAATAATGACCATCCGATGCATCCTACTTGATGCTTTATCTGTTTTTGACTCGCATGCTGACGGTTTGAATATCTGGGAAAAATTGAAAAAACAAAAAGAGAAAAAATAGAAAATAGCAGTGTGAAGAGTTAATTACCTATATAGAAAAACCAATGTCCAAATAGTGCTGAAATGTGCGGATTTTGAGAAATGAAAGGAAAAGAAGAAAAGCTTGTTTTTAGTTTGTTTTGTTACCAATTAGAAAAGAAAAAACAAAAACAAAAAGAGTTATTTTCAATAGTTGTTTATTTGCCACTGAAAAGAAAATATCAAAAAAAAATCTTGCTTCAGAATAGTGTATTTGCCAACAAAATAAAAGAGTCTTGGTTTTCAAAATAGTTAGATTATATTTGGCCCGGAACTACGTAGGTTTGATTCTCATCGGATGTGAGATACGGTAGGCAACCCTCATCGGTCCAACCTTCCCTTTTGCAAAATAGCCCAAAAAATGCCAAAAAATTTTAATTTCGTCATTGAATTTAAGTCGGGTGCCACCATTCTTGTTTAAAATAAGGAAATGTCCCCAAAAAGGGCGCCGGGAAGGCTATTTTTGCAAGAACAGCCACCCTGAGTCAATTTCAAACGGTTAGCAGGCACAGCCTTAAAAACCTTCTCCCCGAAAAGTGCTGGAAAGCCGTAACGCAAAACCGGCCATTTGTTTAAATTGAAATTGGAAACAAACAATAGTGTCATTTTTCCTTTTAGGTCAAAATAAGTGATTAAATCACCTTAATAAATGTGCAGGAATGAGCACGATTCAAATAAGGGGAACCTTGCATATAGCCGCGGTGAGATCGAATGATGTCCCGCGGGCACCAGGAAGCTTTAATGTATTCATGATTGTCTTTTGGTCTGTATTTCTTTTCTACCAGAGTTTGTTTTGAGTCTATATTTTCCTTTTCTACTAGAATTGGTCATTTGAGTCTGTATTTCCTTTTTCTACTGGAGTCTGTATTTCCTTTTCGTTAAAAGTCAGTGAGTTGATTGAGTCTGTATTTTCGTTTAAAGTAGATTTAGGTGGTGACATCTGTATTGGAGTCTGTTAGTTGTTTAATCTGTCAGTTTTGAGTTCTTCGTAATAGACGTATTTGCTATCAATAATAATTGAAATTCTTCAAAAATGTTTGCTCTACTTTACATTTATTCTCCGACTACGCTCGGTCTGATTGCACGCGGGGGTCGTGATACGTAGGCAATCTCATAGGATTCGACCGTAACTAAATGAAAAAAAGGAAAAAACGAGAAAAGAATCAAAGGAAAGAGATGAAAAAACAAGGAAAGGAAGAAAAACAAAAAGAGGGAAAAAGGAAAATATAACATCCCATATAACTAAGCAAACAAGAAGAAAATAAAAAGGGACAAAGGAAAGAAAGAGCGGAAAAAAAACCAATTTGAGGAAAGGACGAATAGGAACAAGGAAAAACCAAAGGCCAAAAGGAAAAAAGGAAAAGAGAAAGTAAAAATCAAAAAATGTCCAAAAAAGAGGGAGTGCAATGAACAATGGAACAACAAATAAGGGGAATGCACATAGAAATAAGGAAAAGCCGGATGAGCATGCACAAGCAAATAAACATATTTAACTGCTAGGTGCCATTCATTCCCCAATGTGCGTTATCTATCTGTTAATGCTCTAACCGCTAACAAGTTGTTGTTGATGAGTCCGGGCAAGTGGTTAAGTTGACTGGGCATTCTGGCACCCATCCTTACAAACACCTGCTCTAAGGATAAAGGTCAAACATGGTCAACCAGGAATAAGAAGCAAGCATTTGTCGACCCGTTTGGAGGAGGAAGTATGTTGGACGTTAATGCAATGAAGGGAGGAGAGTGTATAAATTTGAAAGCAACAATATGGCCGAGATGTACCAGCCTTGGTCCGAAGTGGACATCCACCACCAGGCCTATCCTGCAACCCCACCTACATCCCACCACCTAGCTCGCCTCAAGATCCTCCCACAGTGAACTCATCTCCGGTTTTCCCTAACTTACAGCCAATACTACGGAAACCACTCATAACACCACCACCCAAACAAATATTCCACCTCCACGCCAACTACTCTTGGTGTTTGTGGCTCCCCCCACCTGTCGCATTACACAGGTCTTCTAGCGAACCTTTATTCCAAACCCACGATAACAGTATACCACCCGAAGCCCACTTCAATACACCAGAAACCATGCTCTTACAACCCCCGTGTTGACTTCTCAGCTGAAGAAGAAAAGCCTCCTCATGAATGAAGCCTGTCGAGCGAGTATAATATAAATACGAAAGGTCAAGAGCCTAGGAGCAGTCATTCAAAATTGCAGGGGCTCGGAGGACAGTGAGTGTAGGACCTACAAAGAGACCTGTGGCTTGTTCGTGTCCAGTTGCCAGCAGGATTCAAGTTAACCCAAGTTTGACAATATATGATGGACATGGTGATCGGGTGGCCCATTTAAGGGGGTCTAGCAAATGAGAGGAGCTGGAGGGAAGGGACGAGTTATTGATGGCTTACTTAGTCAAAATCTAAGTTGGGAGGCAGCCCTGGAGGTACACACGACAGGGATCATTGCTCGATGGTACAACTTGGGACGATCTGCCCAAGCATTTGCATGTCATTTTCAGTACAATTCTCGAAATTTATTCCCGGACGTCTGTCGCTGAATAATTGAGAAGAAGCCTGGAGAAAGCTTTAGAGAATACGGTTTTCCGATGGAGAAGCAGGCGGCAAGAGTTCGATCCTCCAGTAAAGAGAGCGGATGGTTGATTGTTTCCTACAGGCTTTGGAACCCACCTATTATGGTCACCTGGTGTCAGCAGTTGGAAAATCTTTTAACGAGGTAGTGAAAATGGAAGTTATGGTGGAAGAGGGTCTCAAGTCTAACAAGATTATGAGCTATTCGGCGATCAAGGCAAACTACCCAGGCTATTCCAGAGCGGCGCTGGAGGGGTATTGGGAAAGAAGAAAAAGAAAGATGTATGCAGTAGTGGAATTCAAGAGCTTGTCCAGAGGTCCATCACCATACTATTCACCACCTCGCCCTCATCCCCAAACCTACCCACACAACCCCATATGGCCCCACCGCAGCACTGACTACCCACCTACTGTCCCCAATTTCTCTGTCCACCATCCCAGACATACCCTCAACCTCCTACCATGGCTCAATTGGCGCGCTACCCACCCCACAAAATACTACCCAGCTCAAAGCACCTACCCACCCCCCAAGAACCAACAGAATCCCACTGGAATCGCGTTTTTCGCACCTAACCCTGCATTTAAAAACAAATAGGCTACAAAAGAAGGAAGACTTGCACTCCATTGGGTGAATCTTACACCAGCTTGTACCACAGATTGAAGATAGTTGGGCATGTTGAGTCCGATTGAATCAAATTGCCAAACCCTCCCCCAAGGAATCTGCGACCAACTCTGTGAGTTGTGAGTATTGCTCAGGATGCACCGGGACATGACACAGAAAAATTGCTGGCACTTGAAAAACGGCATCCAGGAGTTATTGACACCCGCCGAAGTGAAGTGCAAGCCCAGAAAGACCTAACATCACCCAGGAATCCATTGCCAACCCATCACGAGACCCATATGATTGAGCTAGCTACAAAAGGGAGAACATAAGAAGCCTTCACAAACTGCTAATTGAATGATTAGGGCTAGTGAGACAGATCAATGAGAAACCAACAAGGGGCGAGAGCATCGATCAACTGGTAGAAGAGACAGTTAGGCAAACCATTGTGGAGGGTTACAGAAAGAGCTTCTGAGCAGTGTTGCCAGTAAATAAGAAACCAGCTAAAGTGGTGGTGTCGGGGGAAGCTGTAAGCTCGTTGTGATTGTAAAAGGCTCGCACAGAGCCGTTGTCATCAGCCAGTGAGCTTATGTTACCGGTAATCATGAAAAGCCCCGTTCCCAGGGAATTACGGCCGAGGACATTACGTATAAGGGAATGGAGGTCAAGGAAGAAGTTTGTGAAACCCATGGCTTGACATCGCTCAGGAAGGTTACTTTGTACTGACGAGGCTAAAGAAAATCTAAAATTGCCAAGAATAATCCCAGTACCAGTAAAGAGAGCCGTACTGAAGAAGAGGCAGAAGAATTCTTGAAGAAGATGAAGGCACCAAGATTATTCCATTGTAGAACAGTGAGAAAGACCCCGGCACAGATCTCATTGCTATCATACTAATCCACTCAGTATGAGCACCGCCGGGCTGATTGAAAATTTTGAATTGAGGCCCATGGTCCTGATAGATTTTGTGAACCATCTAGAGAAAATAGTAAACAAGATTTTTGAAGTCAATAGTGTTACGTTTTTGATGGATGAGCTGCCTTTGGAAGGCACTGATCATAATAGAGCACTCTACCTCACGGTGAATGTAAGACTCTGTGGATCACCCGGGTCTTGGTTGATAATCGGGTCAGTCAAACATCTTTCCTCTCTCCCCCTTGGAAAAGTTAAAAGTGGACAGTTGAGAAATCCACAAGAATAGTATTTGCCGTGCGAGGATTTGATGGAGGAGGAAGGACACGGTTGGGGATATAGTGTAGGAACTGACGATAGGTCCGGTTGAATTTACTATAGAGTTCCAGTGCTCGACGTGGCCGTCTCTTACAATTTCCTTTTAGGCATGACCCTGGAATCCAATGCAGGCAAAAGCAGTTGCCCATCTACTTGCACCAAATAGGTTAAATCGAGTGACAGGCAAGAGATTGTGGGCATGGGGGAAGATAGTTCGTGTACTCTGGGTTGGTGCCATTCTGCCTTTATTAGAAGCTGAAGACGACAAAGTTATCCATGGTTTATTCAAGTCTTTGATACGGTATCGGTTGAAAAGATTTCGGAAGGGAGTGTATTCCTGTGCCAAAAGTTATCTGCTGCATCCGTCAGGTTGCGTGGAAATGCTCAAGAACGGATTTTACCTGGAAAAGGCTTGGTGCTTTTTACAAGGCATCGTACAGCCTGGTATCCCTTCCTTGCCAACCTGGGATACTTTTTTGGTTTAGGCTTCAAGCCCACTGCTGCAGATATAAGGCGAGCTAGAAGAATGGAAAAAGAAAGCATGGACCCTTCCAAACCTATTCCCCGCCTTTCCCGTTCCTTGTTAGACCTGGTACGAAGAAGCGCCTAGCAACAGCAATGCTCAGTGTGTGGTGGTTGATTCCCTGACAAGGAGCTGATCGAAAGGTTTTGAAGTTGTTTGTGAGGTGAATGTATTTGGACCGGGCCGGAGAGGGTCCAAGCAAGGCAGATGTTCAGTTTCTGGGGCCCCAGCAAAGCTTAACAATTGGGAAGCAACTCCTCTTCCTACCCGGAGGGAGTCTTGGTAGTTAGTTTTAATTTTTCCTTTTCAGTTTAATCTGGATTATTTCCCAAGGTTGTAATTCGGATGCTATGTGCCGTCCGTTTGGATGATTTTAAACCTTGTTATCTTAATATTAATGAAAATGCAAGTTCCCTTTCTTTTCATTCCTGAAGTTTTTATTTTGTCTTTTGTTCTTTCTTGTACAGTCCCTTTTACGTTGGTTTCAGTGGGATGCGTCGATGCATTGAAGGATGTCTTCGGCCCAGTCTTAAATGCCAATCTGTAACTCCGAAAATGAATAATACAAGAAAGTTGAGTGTGATGACGAAATGAGGAATATTATGATGAGGAAGCTTTGAGAAATCATAAAGAATTAAGCCATTTTGAAGAAAAACTCAACCTGATCTGAATGACACAAGGCAATCACTTTAGGGGATCAAGAAGAATGTGCTGGAAAAACGAAAAATAAGTTGTCCATTTTGGGAACCTCAGCTCAGAGAAGGAGATAATTAAAGCATTGTTTGAGTACAAAGATGTTTTTGCGGTGGTTCTTATGACGACATTGCCGGGTTTAAGCACTGATTTGTTGGTCCACAAAATTGCCCACCGACCCAGCATGCCCTCCTGTCAAGTAGAAGCTAAGGAAATTTTTAAAACAGGACATTAGTGTGAAAAATCAAAGAAGATGTCACCAAGCAGGTTTTGAGGCAAAGGTTCATCCGGGTCACGCGGTGTATCCCACCTGGTTAGCCAATGTTTGTGCCTTGTTGCCAAAGAAGGATGGAAAGACCAGAGTGTGCGTAGATTACCGTGATCTAATTTAAGGCGGTCCAAAAAGACCAACTTCCACTGACAAACATCCATAGTATTGATTGACAATTGTGCCAAAACATGAGATTGGGTTCCTTCGTAAGATTGTTATGCGGGCTATCACCAGATTTTGATGATGAAAGAGATGCGGAAAAGACGCATCATCACTCCTTTTGGGGAACGTATGGTATTAGGTCATGCCATTTGGGTTTGAAGAACGCCGGGGCAACGTATATGATGGCGATGACCACCATGTTCCATGACATGATACATCGGGAAATTGAGGTCTATGTTAGACGACGTGATCATAAAGTCGAGGAGACAATTGTGACCATTCGTTCAAGACTTGAGGAAATTCTTTCCAGAGGGACTCCGCAGGTAACAACCTCAAACTTAATCAGCAAAGTGTGCGTTGGAGTCCCACTGGGAAGTTGTTGGGTTGTGGGTAAGTCGCGCTCTGGGGTATTGAGTTAGACCCGTCCAAGATCAAAGCTATTCAGGAGTACCGCCGCGAAGGAACAAGAAAGAGGTGATGAGTTTGCTTGGGCAGGTTGAATTATATTTAGCAGGTTCATTGCACAAAACTCATAACGACTTGCGAAGCCCATCTTTCCAAGTTCTAAAAAGAAATATGCTCGGTCAGATGACGGATGAATGTCAAGCAGCATTTGACAAGATTAAGGAGTATTTGGCTAGTCCACCTGTGTTGGTCCCGCCGGAGGCCGGGAAGACCTTTGATCCTTTATCTGACAATTTTGGATTAACTCTTTTGGGTGTATACTGGAGCAGCATGGACATCACCAGGAAGGAAAAGCAGGCAATTTCTACCTCAGCAAGAAGTTAGTTCGTATGAGGTGAAGTACACTCAACTTCGAGAGGGACGTTTTTGCCTTAACCTGGGTAGCGACAGAAGTTGAAAACATTACTTGTCATCATATTACCACCTATCTCATCTTCTCGGTTGGAACCCGTTGAAGTACATTTTTCAGAAGCCATGCCCCAAGGGAGGCTGGCAAATGGCAAATCTGCTTACGGAGTTTGATATTGTCTACATGACCCGGGACTGCAATGAAAGCACAAGCGTTGGCTGATCATTTGGCCGAGAATCCAGTTTGATGATGAATATGAACCCTTGAAGACTATTTCCCCGATGAAGAGATATGCATGTGGGCGGAGAATTGAACAAGTCGAGGAAGCCGGGATTTGGAAAACTTTCTTTGATGGGGCTGGGACAACACCAAAAGGCTCGGTGATAGGGAGCAGTATTGATTTTCGAGAGGAGAGGCAACACTATCCTGTTACGGCTCAACTTTCGTTTCTATTGAACCAATAACATGCTTGGGTACAAGGCGTGTATCTTGATTGAGATTGTCTATAGAATGGGTGTTCCAGGAAATCTTGGTCATGGGTGACTCGGATCTTCTGGTACACCAGAATTCAGGGTGAATGGGAAACACGAGACTGAAGCTCATACCCATACCGGCAGTGTTTGCATGAACTTTGTCAACGGTTTCAATTCAATAGATTTCAGGCATATCCAAAAGGATTCACAATGAGTTGCCGACGCTTTGGCACTTTGGCGTCAATGCTGCATTCATCCAGAACAAGGCTTATGTGTGGACCCGTTACAAATATCCAGGTCCGAGATTCAGCATGCCTATTGTAATATGGTGGAAGAAGAACTTGATGGCCTGAGCTTGGTTTCCATGATATCAAAGAATACCTCCGGATGGGAGTTGTACCCAGCACAAAGTAAGGGGGATTCCAAAAGAGAGCAATTCTACGCCTGGGCAAGCTGATTTTCTTCAGTGGAGGAGTGTGTACAAGAGACTCCAGATCTTGGGTTATTGAGACTGCAGGATGCCTAAACAGGCTACAGTTATCATGGCCGAGGTACATGCGGGAGTTTGTGGACCTCATATGAGTGGATATGTATTGCAAAGAAGATTCTCGAGCGGGTTATTATCTGGCTTACTATGAGAACGGTGATTGCATTCAGTTTCGTGCGCAAGTGTCATCAATGTCGGGTTACATAGGAGATTGATTCATTCTCCACCATCTGAATTGCATACAAATGTCGGCCCATGGCCTTTTCGTGCTGGGGAATGGATGTCATATGGGCCGATCGAGCCAGCGGCGTCCAAACGGGGCACAGGTTCATTCTGGTGGCTATTGATTATTCACTAAGTGGGTTGGAGCGAAGACCTTCAAATCTGTGCCAAGAAGCAAGTGGTCGATTTTGTGCATTCAAATATCATCTGTCGGTTTGGGATCCCGAATGGTAATCATCACGGACAATGGGACCCAAGCTCAACGTCATTTGATGGCGAACATGTCGAGCAGTTTAAGATCCGCACCGCCAATTCCACCCATTATCGTCCTAAGAGATGGAGCGGTCGAAAACAGCTTAACAAGACATCAAGAAAATACTTCGGAAAATGGATAAAGGATCCAGGCAATGGAATTGAGAAGTTACCTTTCGCCCTTTTAGGCTATCGCACTACTATCCGACTTCAGTAGGGGCGACTCCTTATTCATTGGGTGTACGGCACTGAGGCCAGTATACCCGCAGAGTTGAAAATCCCGTCCACTTCGGATTATTGCCGAGGCGGAATTGATGATGATGAATGGGTTAAAGCCCGCTTGAACAAACTAAGTTGATTGATGGAAAAAGAGTTGGCAAGCAGTATGTCACGGTCAGTTTGTTCCAACAGAGAGTGGCAAGAGCATATAACAAGAAAGTGCGTCCGCGGAAGTTTTGAAGTAGGGCAGTTTTGGTGGTGAGGCGTTATTCTTACCTCATTGGGGCCTGAGGCAAAAGGAAAGTTCGCCCCGAACTTGCGCAGGAGGCCATTTTGTGGTTAACCAGAGTGTGTCCAATGGCCATTATTATTTGAAAGATTGAAGGAAATGTGTAGAAATGGCTATCAACTCTGATGCAGTCAGCGATACTATGTAATGATTTCTTGGTTTAGTTGTAGTTTATTGTATTGGTTTATATTTAGATGAAATGACGAAGGCATTTATTGTTCTGCTATCCAAACATTTTATCCTTTGTTATTCCCTTTTGAGCCTCATTTATTTTCTTTCGTACCCCTCTTTCGGAATCAATAATAAACTCGGAGCTCGAGCAAGGAAAAAGATCAGGTGAAGAAGAACAAGAAACACAGTCCAAAAGAAAAGAAAAAAAAGGGAAAGAGAAAAGAAAAAAAAAGAAAAGAGAAAAGAAAAATGAAGAAAAGAAAAGAAAGAAAAAGAAATGGAAGAAAGTGGAAGAAAAGGAAAGATTGCAACAATAAACTAATTTCTATTTGCCCTGAACTACGTCGACTTGAAATCCCGAGAGGGGTATGTAGGCAGCCTCTCCCTGAGGTTCAGTCACACCAAAGCAAAATCCCAAAAGTCCCACGAAAGAAACTGGGGCAGATGTTCTTGGTCGTTGTTGAGAGATTTGATTCCGAAAGTTGTAATGTGAACCCATATTAAGTTGTTTTGAGCCTTTTATACCCTTCTTTCTAACCCTATCCAACAATCCACATTACGGTCCAAAGGGAAGACCTTCTGATCAATCTTTTAAAAGTGCCAATACGAGCAAGTAAAGTGACTCACGTTCAGGGGCAACACTCCGGTGCAAGGAAAAATGATTAAAAATGAGAAGTCTTATTGTGTGAAAACCCTCACGGGCACCGTAAGGCGAAGAAAGTTGAGAGAAATAAAAAATGAGAGAGTCTTATTTTGTTGAAAACCCTCACGGCACCGTTAAGGCGAAGTGGAGTTGAGAAGAAAAAAATGAGAGAGTCTTATTGGTTGAAAAAACCCTCACGGGCACCGTAGGCGAAGTGAGTTTTTCAGACAGGCAATTGAGACAGTCTGTGGTCAAAAGCTGCTCAAGACATTGCAGGACGAGCAAGGACTTGCGTTTTGGTGTTTGAAAATCAGGTTATTTATGAAAGGTCCGGAACAACAAATGTGGCAATCTAAATGATTGGTTAGACAGACTGGGCTGAGTCAATCCAAAATGCATGTCATGTCAATGGTACCAGCAGTTCCACTCGGATAAGTCTCATTTCTCTTCTTTCTTCATTTTTACAAATCATCCGTTCTTGGATTCTCTTTATCTTACCCCTCAGGGTCGTGCATTTCATTCTTTCGAGGTTTATCTTTTAAGATGTTCAGTGTCAGTTCTGTTTTTAAACAAAAGGAAGGAATGTCAAGGCTAAACTACCAGCTTCCTAGTTGTACAGACAGGGCCAGAATATATCAAAGATGTCAAAAGTAATGTAAGTATAAAGGACCACTGGACAGTGTCATCGGTGGATTAATCAGACTAATTGTGGGGAGAAGCGAAAGTTTTCAAAAGACAGGGGTCGAAAACACAAAACAAACAATATGGGATAGAAACTTGGTCATCAGAGTCAAGGGGTTAAATTCGGTCAGGAAGTCGAGGGGATTCAAGGCAAGCCAGGAAAGCGAGACGAGTAAAAGCCACATCAGCAGGGATGTACCTAGCAAGGAATCTGCCAGCAACTAGCCACCATTTTATATTGACAAGATTTTCTTTATTTTGAAACAGGGGCAGAAATTTCTATTCGTCTTTCGGAGAAACCTCTCGTAAGGAAAGGGTAGCACCCAAACAGGTATGACCACTCCGGTAAACTCTCAAGGACCTCCCTGGTAAATGGGAACTAGTTTAAATTTTCAAACATCATGAGTTAGCATAAGATTTAGCACAAATGTTATCCCAATAAGAACATAAGTTGGTTTCATAAGTTGCTCATTAGATCAGGATTCATTAGGATTTTTTCATTGGATCCCTCCTGGATCCATGGGACGTAGTTTTATGGTCTGCTTAGATAACAAAAATAGCTGTGAAGTCGTACCTTCAGTAGATATACGCCTAGAGTTAAAACTGTCATTTTAACATAGAAGTTGTCAGGACTCCGCCGATGGATCAATGGAGAAGTAAGTTGTAAGACCTGTATTAACAACACAATGTAGTGGAGTATATACCTTTAGGAAGATAGATATAACTAGGTTCGTAATTGTTAGGAGTTATCTAGGATCCTTCCCTGGATAATAGGATCTTAGCTCGTTCAACTATTCTTGGTAGAATACTGTGCAAATTTATTCGATTATAACTCACCATCTGTGCCAGCCACCAAACTGGGGGCAGAGACATGTATGCTATTTGTTTTCTTTCATATTGTTGCAGTCAGGAAGCCCACCTGGAGAACAGGGAATATCTTTTTCAAGTTTTCAGCAGGTCACGGACGCCTACTCTGGAGAAATGGGGATTACTTATTCACAGTCAGGAGCCCACCTTAGAACAGGAATATCAAATTTTAGCTTGTCGGAATTTTATTTTAGAATAACAATGTTGTATCCCACCAGACCCAAACTGGGGCAATAAATTGTTCTTTGTTTTATTTTGTGCAGTCAGTGAGCACCTGATGAGAACAAGTTGTGAGATACTTTTCAAGTCTTCGCAGATCAGGAGCCCACCTGGAGGAAACAAGGGGAAAGTACAATTCAAATTTAGCTTTCAATTTTTTATATTTTGATAACATGTTGTACCCAACCACAAACTGGGGCAGGAAAAGTTTTCTTTGCTTGTTTTGTTGCAGTCAGGAGCCCCAACCTGGAGAACAAGGGAAGTACAATTCAAATTTAGCTTTCAATTTTTTATATTTGATAACATGCTGTACCCAGCCACCAAACTGGGGCAGAAAATTTTCTTTGCCTGTTTTTTCCAGTCAGGAGCCACCTGGGAGAACAAAGGAAATGCTTTTTCACAGCATTCAGCAATCAGGAGCCCACCTGGAGAACAAGGGAATACTCTTCAAGTTTCAGCAGTTCAGGAGCCCACCTGGAGAAAAGGCAAGTATAATTCAAATTCTATCTTTTAATTTTAATATTTTGATAAACTGATTGTGCTCAAGCCACCACACTGGGGCAGAAATTTTTCCTTGTTTGATCGTTTTGTTGAAGTCAGAGCCACCTGGAGAACAAAGGGGATATTTTTTCAGCTGTTGCAGTCAGGAGCCACCTGGAGAACAAGGGAATACTTTTCAGCTTCAGCAATTCAGGGCCCACCTGGAGAAAAGGGAATTACTTTCAAACTGTCAGCCAATCAGGAGCCGCCTGGAGAATGGAGACATATATTTCAAAATCTTAGCGGTCAAGCATTCACTCGGAGAAATGGCGAAAACAATCTCAATAAACAATGCAAGCAAACAACGCAAGATTTCCAGTTGAAAAGAAATACAAGTTCAATGGCAACACAAAAAGGCAAGTTAGAAGACATATAGGAACCCTTTTTGGTTATTCGTAAGTCATAGCATAGGCTAGCTTCTTTTTATTTTTAACAGGGGTGTAATAAGGAGGTTCAGCAAGCAATAGCAGCAACAAACAGCAGTTAAAAATCACAGCCCCTTGCGTAGTCCCAGCTACCAAAACCTTCCAGAACTTACACTGAACCGGATTCCTTTTTTAGCCAAGGAATATGTAGGCAACCTTTGAAGCAGGGGTCTCGGTCAGACGGTTTTCAAAAAGCTTCACATGGGGTGTTCAAACGGGCAAAAATCGCTCATAATCGCCACTTATCTTTGCCCGAAAACTCTTCGGTGTTCCGAGCAAAGAGGAGCAGCTGTGAGCACGTGATTTTTGTGAATTACTCCCAGAAATTCAAACAAAATTGATTTCTTTCATTATTTTGCAATTTTGTGGATTTTTGTGACATATTTGTGTTAATGTTTGCATTTTTGTCTGTGCATTTTAAACTCATAGAAATACAAAAAATATTTGGCAATTTGCATTTAGGATTAAATTTCATATTTTAGGATTAATTAGTGGTTAGTTGTTTGCAAAACAAAATATAAGAAAATTGACAAAAATGGTT